>NW_027196991.1:0-72019 GCF_038502225.1 Cherax quadricarinatus | reverse complement strand
GGTGAAGAAGCTGCTAAGTGACCTTGACACCTCAAAGGCGATGGGACCGGACAACATCTCCCCATGGGTCCTTAGAGAAGGAGCGGAGATGCTGTGCGTGCCTCTAACCACAATCTTCAACACATCCCTTGAAACTGGGCAACTACCTGAGAAATGGAAGACAGCAAATGTAGTCCCCATATTTAAGAAAGGAAACAGAAACGAGGCGCTAAACTACAGACCTGTGTCTCTGACATGTATTGTGTGCAAAGTCATGGAGAAGATTATCAGGAGGAGAGTGGTCGAACACCTGGAACGGAACAAGATTATAAATGAAAACCAGCATGGGTTCATGGAAGGCAAATCTTGTATCACAAACCTCCTGGAGTTTTATGACAAGGTAACAGAAGTAAGACACGAGAGAGAGGGGTGGGTTGATTGCGTTTTCCTAGACTGCAGGAAGGCCTTTGACACAGTTCCCCACAAGAGATTAGTGCAGAAGCTGGAGGATCAGGCGCATATAACAGGGAGGGCACTGCAATGGATCAGGGAATACCTGGCAAGGAGGCAGCAACGAGTCATGGTACGTGAAGAGGTATCACAGTGGGCGCCTGTGACGAGCGGGGTCCCACAGTGGTCAGTTCTAGGACCAGTGCTATTTTTGATATATGCGAACCACATGATGGAAGGAATAGACTGTGAAGTGTCCCTATTTGCAGATGATGTGAAGTTGATGAGAAGAATTAAATCGGATGAGGATGAGGCAGGACTGCAAAGAGACCTGGACAGGCTGGGCATGTGGTCCAGAAACTGGCTTCTCAAATTCAATCCTGCCAAATGCAAAGTCATGAAGATTGGGGAGGGGCAAAGAAGACCGCAGACAGAGTATTGGCTAGGTGGACAAACCTGAGAATAGGTGGCAAACCTGAGAATAGCGTTCTGATACCTTAATAAGGAATCGTTCAAGACACTGTACACTGTGTATGTTAGGCCCATACTGGAGTATGCAGCACCAGTCTGGAACCCACACCTGGTCAAGCACGTCAAGAAGTTAGAGAAAGTGCAAAAGTTTGCAACAAGGCTAGTTCCAGAGCTCAGGGAAATGTACGAGGAAAGGTTGAGGGAAATCGGACTGACGACACTGGAGGACAGAAGGGTCAGGGGAGACATGATAACGACATACAAGATACTGCGGGGAATAGACAAGGTGGACAGAGGCAGGATGTTCCAGAGATGGGACACAGAAACAAGGGATCACAATTGGAAGCTGAAGATTCAGACGAGTCACAGAGACGTTAGGAAGTATTTCTTCAGCCACAGAGAAGTCAGTAAGTTTGGGAAGCGATGTAGTGGAGGCAGGATCCATACATAGATTTAACCAGAGGTATGATAAAGCTCATGGTTCAGGGAGAGTGACCTAGTAGCGACCAGTGAAGAGGCGGGGCCAGGAGCTGAGTCTTGACCCCTGCAACTACAATTAGGTGAGTACAATTAGGTGAGTACACACACACACACACACACACACACACATGCATTATTCTTAGGCAAAATATATGAAAACGATGTTTTAATTAAAAATATATATTTTTCTGTCTTTCTAAAAACGCACCTGGAAAGCAGTCCACTATTTATTGTTTCATTTCTCAGGCCAATATGCAATGTATTTTCATTAAAAAGTTTGTATATATATAAATCAGAATAAAGCTGAAATGAACACCAAAATGCAACACAAAGAACTATTTAAAAAATATAAAAGAAAAATATAGATGTACTTCTATCACTGCACCATCAGAAGAATTGAATCCCCGAATTTCATAATCCCAGTCACCTGTGTGTAAATGGATGCGACTGGAATAGTCCACGTGCGACATAAATTGGAAATTCTTTTAAATGTTAGCGATAAAGATATAAGAAAAACAGAAGAAGCGTTCACTAGTCATCATGTGGAAACTAATTTCGAGAATTCTTCAATTTTTTTTTTTTTAATTTGAACAAGTGCTGTCAAAATGAAAATTATAAACCTTTCAAAGTCGCTTTATAAAGATCGTTATCCTTCTGAATGGCTTAAAGAACATAAAGATTTAAGCTAGTCAGAAGTTACATTATCACGTTATTAGGTAAGAAGGCTTGAAACTAATTAGATATGGCACTTAAAATTTGGTTATGAATTTCAGATTTTCAATTCTTGCACTTTCTTTCAAAATGGTCAACTGGGTTCCATGCAGGCTAAAATCAACCTAAACTTTTTTCTCTATATAAGACTTGGCCAGCATTTAAAAAAGTAAATTAAATTAAAAAGTTTTAATTAAGGCTAATATACATACCATACAAATCTTTAATGATGGTCCAAAGGAAGAGCAAATGTTTAAACACAAAAATAGAATATTAAGTTGATTTAACAACACCGTTTTGATGAATAAAAGTGGCACATGATAACTTACACAACCTAGCATCAAGAAATGAAAACAAGGCACAATACCGTGACTGGAACGATACACAGATAACCTGCACATAGAAGAGAGGAGCTTACGACCACGTTTCGGTCCGACTTGGACCGAAGTCGTCGTAAACTCCTCTCTTCTATTTGCGGGTTATTTGTGTATAGCAAGAACAAATTGTTTCCCCTTGAGAAAAACACATCAGCAATAAAGTTTCAAGTTGGACATAAGACGTATTTTCCACTTATTGCACAAAATTGATTCATACACAGCCTTAACCCATGAAAGGTTCCTTCCATTTCAAAAGATGAATGAGTCGTTGAAAATTGATGCAGCTCAGAAGTGGAATATTTTAATCAGCAGAAAGGTCCTAACCTGTAGGATTCATAGTGCCTTTGTGGAATGGGTGGCACTGAAATTCGATTCAACCAAAGAGAAGATAATTATAGTTTCTTGGATGAAGAGCCCTTCACTAGCATAAAGGGAATAATAATTCAATAGTGTAAAATGAAACTGTACTATTTCAAGGTTAAAAGTGGCAGTGATTGATCAGAGTAGTCTTTCCCCTGTAATCACACGGAAACACAATTATGGGAATAGCTTATGTAGCTTTTTGCATAAGGCATCCATGCATGCGAACGAAGCTTAATAGAAACTATCCTGATCTTATGATGCATCAGCCATTAAAACTGAAGCCGTGCAGGAGAGGTAAACTGAAATTTATTAATCGTGATTTACAAAGAATAAAATTTTCACTTTTTTACTCTCTTCAACTGAGAATATTCGAAGTTACCCATGCTACTCCAAAGTACAGGAAATAAGATAAAAAATTTCTGTCATAGGACACAGAATTTGGTCCTCGTTATCGTACACATGCGGTTAAAAATTTTAGGCGATTGGATACGGCGTTCTCGTGTTAAGAACAAAAAATCGAAAAGCAGGAAGAATTAAAAAATTAATGGTACCCCTTCAAGGATACATAAATAGAGAAATGACTATTTCAGCCTCATATTAATTCACTCTTGAAAAAACTGCCGAAGAGAGCCTCAGATATCCTGTATATATGCAATAATCAAATACTCTGAAGTATGTACATGCAAAGAACATTAAGCCCAGGTTTATTAAGTGTAAACTTAACTGAAGGAATTAAGTTACTTACGTGGCCATAAACTACCCGTAAGCAGCGATCTAACTTCATTGAAAATTAGCAAACCTGAAAATAAAAAAAATATAAAATTAAAGTGCACTCACTGGTTACGAATACATTAGCTTAAATGTACCGTGAATCCACATAGTTCTTTTTTACTCCCCCCCCCCCTAAAAAAAATGCTAGTTAATAAGAAATGTCTTTTTATGTAAATGATAAGTTAACAAATTATTTCAGATTCAAGGTTGTTTAATTAATGTAGGAAACATGGCAAACTGTTGTATCCTAAACCTTCACTTCCTCTGACAACATTGTCACCAGTATCTCATGCTATCAAATAAATTTGGGAAGTTGGTATATTGAATTCATGCATTGCTTCTTAAATAATTTCTGTTACGTGTGCTGCTGTGTGGAATCCAGAGAATGACATTGCAGGATGGACAACAGATTTCTGAATTAAGTCTCTCGTAGTCATATGTAAGTACATACTGGTAAATATTTACCTACATGTATTTACATATACATGGCCCTGCCTCTCAAATCACTATACGCCAGATGTTCTTACCCGAGCCTCTGAAGCCCCGTCCTACATACTCTTAAAACTATATATGGGGTCTGCCTTTACCATATCTACATCAAAGTCATTCCGCTTCCTGACGACCTTGAGGTTCAAGAATTACTTCCTGACATCCCTATCGCACATATGCTGCCTTGAACTTCCAACTATGCCCCCATATATTTCTTTCTCGCCTCTCAATCTACCCTGCCTATCCAATTAATTCTCCAAAGCATTTTTGTAAGTTAAGTCTTTCCTTGTTCAGCTTTCCTCTAATGATATCAGATTCAGTTCCTTTAGCTTCTACTCATTGTTTATACGCATTAACTCTGAGATCTCCTCTGGCATTTAGCCTGTTTCTGGTTTTGTAGCAGTTTATTAGTTATAATTCTGCTCCAGTTATCCCGTAAATTATATGGCCTTTCATTAGCGCTTTTGGATACAACTGTATGAATGAAAACCAACCAAATAAACGCGAGATATTTAATAACAAAGGCGTCTGGGTGGTAATATTCAGATACTGTAACTTGAATAATTAAGGAGATTAGTTTCTATACAATTCTTGGAATATAGCTTATTGTAATTTTGAATTACGTATGAGGTGAATCATAGAACTGATGAGAGGAAAAAGGTGAGTGGTGCACTTAGGAGTCTGTGGAGACAAAGAACTTTTTCCATGGAAGCAAAGAGGGAAATGAAGTGTTTGAGAGTATAGTTATAACAACGCTCTTACATGTGTGTGAAGCATGGGTAGTGAATGTTACAACAAGGAGAAGGCTGGAGGCAGTGGAGATGTCATGTCTGAGGGCAATGTGTGGTGTGAATATCACGCAGAGAATTCGTTGTTTGGAAATTAGGAGGAGGTGCGGGATTACCAAAACTACTCTCCAGAGGGCTGAGGAAGGGTTATTGAGAAGTTTTGAACATGTACAAAGAATTCTTCAACATTTGTCCAACCTTTGGACGAGGACCTACTTAGACTAGTGGATGGTTCCACTATGGCCCCGCCTCCTCCTGCTTTGCCTCACCTGACTACAGTATATAAGCCACGACTACAGCCCTATGCTGTACATTCTACAAGGTTGATGCACTGAACACATCGACTCCAGGCTAAGGGACTGATTACCTCAAACTCTTCCTCTCCTTACACCTTTCTGCTTTGTATTGGACTGATGAAGCAACTGTGTGGCGAAATGGTTCCTCAATAAAGATTCCCATATGTTGCATAAATGTCTTAATCTTCAAACTATATAATATAGATCTTAATGTTACTGATTGCGAAAAGAATTTGGGAGTTCTGGATAGCAGTAATCTAAAACCAAAACAACAGAGCAAAAGTGTTCGCAATAAAGTGAACAGAATCATAGGTGAACAGGAGTCCTCAGGTTGTTCTTCAATTCTATATATCTTTGGTTAGATCTCATTTAGAATATGCTGCACAGTTCTGGTCACCATATTACAGAATGGATATAAATGCTCCGGAAAACGTGCAAAGGAGATACCAAACCTATCCCCGTCCGTGGTATGGTTTGTGTGCAATCGTGTCATTACGATTTCGTGAGTCGTGCAAAGGAGGATGATCCCATGTATCAGAAATCTTCCCTACGAGGATAGACTTAGGGCCCTGAATCTGCACTCTCTAGAAAGGCGTAGAATAAGGGGGGATATGACTGAAGTGTAAGTGAAAAACAGGAATAAATAAAGGGGATGTAAATGGCGTACTAAAAATATCTAGCTAAGGCAGGACTCGCAGCAATGGTTTTAAGTTGGCAAAATTCAGATTCAACAAGGATATAGGAAAACACTGGTTTGGTAATAGAATTGTGGATGAGTGGAACAAACTCCTGAATACCGTCAAAGAAGCTAAGACGTCGTGTAGTTTAAAAAATAAGTTAGATAAATACATGAGTGGGTGTGGGTGAGTGTGAGTTGGACGTGACTAGCTTGTGCTAGTAGGTCTTATGCCGTACACCTTCTTAATTGAATGTGATCTAACCTGACTAGGTTGGGTCATTGGCTTAAGCCGGTGGGAGACTTGGACCTGCCTCGCATGGGACAGTAGACATGCTGCAGTGTTCCTTCTTTCTTATGCTCTTATGTAATAGGTCTGATGCAGTGCTTCTTCCATAAGTGAATGTGACCTGACCTAACATGACTAGCAGGGAGGTGACTTGGACCTGCCTTGCATGGCCAGTAGGCCTGCTGCAGTGTTCCTTCTTTCTTGTGATCTTACTACACGGCCGATGTGTTAATATAAAAAATAACTGATCCTTATTCAGTACATAACGTACATATTGTGCTATGGGTACTTAAGGTAAGATACTCTTCACTATACTATTAAAATGTACCATATGGCACGTTGCTGAGTTGTACTCATAGGCAGTAGAGTAATATAGGTATGTACTCACCCATATATGGCTGCAGGGATCGTGTCACAGCTCCTGACTCCGTATAAGTGTAAGTGTGTGTAAGCTCGGTATGTGCTATGTTAAACTCGACTTACAGTAACAAGTAAAATGTCTCTAGATAAATTAACTTCTGAACCATCAAGGGAATTAAACATCTTGCTAGAACAATAGGACGACCACTTCTCCGAAGAGCAACAATGTTCGAAACAGCATTGTTGCTGTTCGGAGAAGGAACAAAGAGACCAAAAAAAGACCCTAACAGGGGACCATCAGCAGATCCCCCACAGAAAGGTAAACTCCCTAACTACTGAAACTGAGTTCAGCAATTACAAATTCCCCATTGCAACAATGCATGAATAAGAAAACAACCAAGCGCTAAACCCATGAGGGTAATACAGCACTGCAGGGTAGTGCGCGCTAATGGTATAATATGCTTGATCAGAAATCAGCGAAGGTGAAGAGTATAACAGAGGTAGAGTTAGGAAAGGAAGAGGAGTAATAAAGGAAGCATAATCAAAGTTGATGTAATAAAACTGTTGCTGACGAAAAGTCTGTGTCAAAGGTGGCGCCGTCAGTGAGGAGGAAACAAAGTATTGGCTTTAGAGCAGTGACAGTGCTGGAGGTAAATTCTGTGTGTCTGCTGGTAGACTGGACAGTAATAGAATATGGTAAACTGAAATTGGAACTTGACATTTCTCACAGAGTGTCACTGTCCACGAGATCCCTATGAGTGAGAGGTGTGTGCCCGATGCGAACGTCGATGATAAGTAGAAGACCAGAAACCTAAACACGGGTTGATAGAGTATAATTTGTTATGAATCAGCTCAGACCAACGTTGTTGTCAACGGTTGCGAAGGTGGCTAGAGATTATAGCAAAATAGTCTGAGAATGAATACCTTTGTATGAAATGAGCACGCAGCAGAGTCCGCCTGTTCGTTGCCAGGAACATCCACATGATCAGAGGCCCACCAGAAAAGAATTTCTTTGCTTTTGCTAGAATGTGACACAACCAAAGGTGTATACGATAAACTAGGGAATGAGGCGAATTCATTGTTTTGATAGCCTGCAAAGCACTAAAGGAATGCTGAGGTACGCATAGATGCGATATGTATAATCGTGATGAGAACTGCTTACAGTTCATCTGTGAAAATCTAGCCATGTCTTATAAATGACCCATCACTGTCAGAGGATTCAGAACCATCAGTGTAAATTGCAACGGCATGAAAATGAGATCGAAAGCTTTTAAGAAAAAGAAAGATGAGCAACTGCGCAAAAACAATGGGAAGAAACAGACTCCAATTGTCTGAACCTTTCAAGAGGAAAGAGAAAAGTTAGGTGCCAGATGAGCATATAAAGGGAAGAATTGAAGAGAAGTCAAAAGAGAATGAATACAGAGAGAAAAGGAAAGGAGGAAACAGGAGCCTCGATCAAATAATGGACCTCTACTAATATCCGTTGCCATACTCTATATAAAAGGATCATGAAGGCCATGAGAAGCGACAAAATATTAAAGACAATGGACATCAGGCCGATCGCACAAAGATGGATCATTCGCCACTGCAGATAGGCTCTAGACACAAATATAATCCCTGATGATGAATGGAATCAAGTTTAGAAAGATTTGTGGAAGAGGCCACAGAATATATCTGGTCGCCAGAATCTAATTCCCATAAGATTAGAGCAGAATGAAGTCGAAGAAGAGTGCATCCATCCGTTCCCCAATGAAAGATGAGCGAAGGTTTTAAGGAGGTTCAGTCGGCTATAGTAAGTTGCTTTCAGGGAGGTAATGTGAGGTTCCCAGGACAGCCAATGATCAAACAGGGATTCGGGAGCCATACAGGTAAAGCGTAATATTAAAAACAACAGAACATCTAGTAAAAGTAATCTGGTGCGTTTTAGTACCAGAAAATTTAAATCCATGAGTAGTGGCCCAATGAGAAACACGGTCGATAGAATTCTGGAGAGAGGCTGCTGCTGACTGCACAAGATATTGCAGTCATCAACATAAAGTGATGCACAATTATTAGATGGGATAACGGAAGCCAGATTATTGCTAACTAATAGAAAATAGAGTGGTGCTAAGGACACATCCCTGGGGGATAACTTCAGCCTAGATATAGCCAGGGGAAAGCATATTATTAACCAGGATACGGAAATGTCTGTAAGAGAAGATGTTTTTCAGAAAAAGTGACAGATTGCCGCGGAGGCCTAAAGAATAAGCTTGGGACAAGATGTTATATCTCCAAGTAGTGTCATAAGCTTTTTCGAGATCAAAAAAGACTGCGATAACCAAGTGATTATTAGCAAAGACATTACAAACATAGGTATCTAAGCGGAGTATGGGATTAACAGCGGAGCAACCCTTACGAAAGTCAAACTGACGAGAGGAGAGACTATTGTGTGTCTCTACATACCACACTAAATGTTTGTTTTCTAGACGTTTTAAGCAACTTGCAAACTGCGCTAGTAAGAGCAGTGCGTCGATAGTGAGGTCCTTAATTAACGGTTCGGCAATGGAATCGTCAGCGACGTTGTTGTTAGTGACACAAGTTTCCCTTGTCTCTAGTAGTGTGAACTGTGGCCTTATCTTTGGAAGGAACAATGTCCTCACTTGTGATTATTCTGATTGTTCCCACTGTGTTGCCCTTTTCATTTTTTTTTTTGATAACGTGTCCATAGATTTTTTTCGTTTTGAGTGAAACTTTTCTTGGGTTTGCCTCGGTCTTCCTGGCTTTGTGGCAGGCTAGTTGAAGCATCCTCCGCCATCCCTCAGTCTGTTTGGTAAACCAGAGCTGGAGATGAAAGGATATAACACATCACTATAAACAATATATCATCATACACAACACGTGGTACCCATCAAATACAAGAGTTACAGTGCACGTTATGAGTGTGTTTGTAAGGGGGAGGGGGAACATGCAGTCATTCTCCAACTACACACATACACACACTCACACACACACACACACACACACACACACACACACACACACACACACACACACACACACGTATGTATATATATATATATATATATATATATATATAATATATATATATATATATATATATATATATATATATATATATATATATATACATATACATAGCTAGCCTGGTGTTTCGGAATATGGGAGTAACCACCCAGCTACATCCAGACTCACATACTTATTATGGGAACTGGCTTTGTGGCTAAAATACTGAGTACTATGATGCACAGTGTGCAGGTTCGACTCCTGTCCTGGATTTAGAGATAATGTTTGTATATAATTTCCCCAATATAACTATTATATTATTGAACTGAGGTACATTTGACCAGATGGAAATCTAGACGTAATAGGAGAGAAGTGGCAGCTACCTGCCAACACAGTAAGTGTTGTAACAGACATGATGATTGGTAGATTTATGGACGATTTTTGTATATAATGTTAGACCTCTAGATTTTTTCTAATGACCTTATATTAAGTATGTAAGGGAAATTGCACTACTGCTTATTTCCTCAAACGAAGAAAACAAACAATAACCTTGGCTAATTGTATGATAGTGAGATCTTAGTAGTATACATATTAGTAAAATTATATATTATTTAAATTTTAAAACTCTCTCTCTCTCTCTCTCTCTCTCTCTCTCTCTCTCTCTCTCTCTCTCTCTCTCTCTCTCTCTCTCTCTCTGATGTAATACTGATAAGAATATAAGAAAACCACATACGCACTACCAGGGCATTTATTAGGGAGACGTATCATAATCCATTGACCTTTTCAATCAAATTCAGAATAATAGAATATAATAAGCATAGGCATAGTGGGTCAGGTCAGGTGCTGCACGTGATGGAGGGAGGTACTTAGTACTAGGTGTTGCCTGAGATTTTTTTGGTTAGAATTAGTTAGACAAACTTTTCCCTAAAAGACAAAATTACTGTGTGTCGAGCAAATACTATAACATGTTTATTAAAAAACTTTTCGGTTCTGGGACCATGTCTCTTTTAATATCACTTCTAGGTATGCCTTACCCATGGTTTCCAAAATGCTCCTGTAAAATAGGTCAGATTCCATAATGAAAGTACAATTCCGGTATTCTCAAAGTCAGTGATATGGTCGTTGGTGTTTCAGAGCATTGTTCAAGTCATATTTCCATCTCTCTCCGTCTTTCTCTCTCTCTCTCTCTCTTTTTTTTATACACAGGGTTTGACAAGGTTAGGTTAAGGATCCCTAGCTTTATTGACAAGCTATTTACAGGTTAAGGATTCCTTACTTTATTGACAAGATAAGAGCTGCTCCTACATCTGCTAATTTGAAAGCATTTTTGTTGTTAAGGGACATACAAGTAGGGAACAGGATGAAGTTGGAGCCATCTGTGTGCCAGCATTTTCATTTGATCAACTGACTTTATCTCGTTGACATCATTATGCTGTACGAATGTGTTCCATACTCGAGTCATCCTGGGTATATATTTTTTATTTATTTATTTATAAATTTTAGCATACATACAGAGGTACAAAAAAAATACAGGTAAGAGCAGCATGCCAAAGCCACTTATATGATCTCAAATGGAGTGATGTTCTGGAGAAGGGTACAGCCAGAGTGAAGTTGCTGCTTTCTGCCCGTCTTGTGGTACAGAAACTTGCTTCACGCTGTCCTCGAAGTGGATCCAAGTGTGGTACTTTGACAATACTTGCCTTGTGCATAACAGTAAGGCCACCCACATCCCTCCTGTGTTGAAGGTTCTGCTGAAATGAAAGATCTATCCAGGATGGGTCCAGGCGAGAGATGAGACGTCTTGCTCTGTTCTCTACTCTGTCAAGCAGTGGCAGATGAGAGGGGGAGCAGGCAAACCAAGAAAGTGGAGTATACTCAAGGTATGAGCGTACTTGTGCCTCGTACTGAATCTTGCCTCTCTCTCTCTCTCTCTTGCTCTCTCTCTCTCTCTCTGTCTCTGTCTCTGTCTCTCTCTCTCTCTCTCTCTCTCTCTCTCTATATCTCTCTCTTCTCTCTCTCTCTCTCTCTTCTCTCTCTCCTCTCTCTCTCTCTCTCTCTCTCTCTCTCTCTTTCGCTCTCTTTCTGTTTTTACACAGGGTTTGACAAGGCTAGGTTAAGGATGCCTAGCCTTATTGACAAGCTCTCTCTCTCTCTCTCTCTCTCTCTCTCTCTCTCTCTCTCTCTCTCTCTCTCTCTCTCTCTCTCTTTTGTACACGAGATTTTACAGGAGTTGGTTAAGAATTCCTATGTATATACGAGCTAAGAGCTGTTACCGATCTCAGCTCATCAGAAAGCCATTTTAATGTTTGGAGACAAATAAATAGAAAATGGAACGAAGTTGGAGCCATTTCTGTGCCAGCGATTTCATTTGGTCATTTTACTGTCTGTCATCGATGTTGTTATGTTGTATAAGCAAGTTCCAAACTCGAGTCATTCTAAAAAAGAATAATCTCTGAAGGGTATAACTAGAGTGTAATTGCTGTTTCTTTTTTCTCCTTTCTTGTTGTATGGAAACTGTCTTCTCGTTGTCCGCGAAGTGGAACCAAGTGGGGTTTCTTAACAATATTGGTCTTGTATATAACAGTAAGATCACCCACATCTCTCCGGTGTTGAAGGCTCTAATGAAATGACAGATCTATCCAGACCAGGTCCTGGCGAGAGAAGAGGTGTCTTGCTCTGTTCTCTATTCCGTCAAGCAAGCGTAGGTGAGATGGTGGACAGCAGTCCAAGAAAGTGCTCACATTTGTACCTCGTAAAGTCTTGCAGCCTCTACTGTCGATCAGGTACAAGATATGACTTAGTGATGTTAGTTTATTAGCTGTCTTATTTGCCAGAGAGGCTGCGTGGGTCTTCATGGTCAGTTTGAAATCATTTTTGTCCCAAGAAATACCTACTTTTCCCCCAGGGTTCCAACACTGGCCCATTCATTCTTACCGCTGATCCAGCATTACCATAATGGTGTCTACAGGCCATCATCATTTCTGTTTTTCTCGTGTAATCTACCAGCGTTTTCCTCAGGCTAATGATGATTGATTGATGGTGATTGATGTAAATTAGAACAGCTGACATTTGCTCTCTTAGATAAGTAAATGTTAGAGTACAGTTATTTGCATAGACAGGAGATTCTGGGATGAGATGAAAAAGACATTCCTAAATGGCACAAACACACTTCCCTGTGGAACAGTGGCACCCATTGTTTTGTTTACTCTGTCCCACTGAGAACTTCTCTTAAATATCTACTTTGAAGGTAATCGCTAAGGAGTTACTGTCCTAATTCTTTCAGTTTTACCAAGAGTCTTTGGTGCCATACGCGGTCGAAAGCGTAAGCAATGTCCAGTGCTGGAAATATAAACACAAATGCAGTATAATGTGATCCTTTATTGACAACGTTTCACCCACACAGTGGGCTTTTTCAAGTCACACACGGATCTACCTGGGGTTGGAAGGTACGAGAGTATTTATAGTTGAAGATTGAGACACTTATGCAGCATATGGAAATCTTTATTCAGGAAACGTTTCGCCACACAGTGGAGAATGCTGCATCTGATGATCTACCGGGTGGGGTTATAGAGTCTTGGGTAGCTTGGCAGGGGTATTGGACAAGTTGTGAGTAGACCTTCTGCAGTGTTCTATGTTCTTATGTGGGATAGCGATGAAGAAGTTTCTTGGCGAGTGGTTCAGCTATGTTATAGAAGCCATTGTTCTGGTTGAAATTGTTGGTTGTAGAGATGAGCGATGATTCCAGGATTCTTCTGTATTGAGTGTTGTCTTCTGTGGCTATAAGTCTTGAGTTTCTGTAGTTAATTAAATGCAGAATCTGCAGCAATGAGTTCCTTGAGGAAGAATGCACTATAATTGAACAAGTATTTTCTAAACTCCACTATCCTCGTCACTTCATCAAAGACTGCAGACGGCGGGCATTAAACATCTTCAACACACCCAGAGAAGACACTGCCGAGAAGAGATACATAGTCCTCCCAACCAACTCCATTGCCAAACATGTTTCCAACATCTTTGCCAAAACATCATTCCAAGTATCTACCTCCACAACCACGACCATCAAGGACATCACCAGTAGTAGACAGGACAAGCCTCCATCCTCTGCAGGGGTATACATAATCCCTTGTAATGATTGCAGCAAATTATATGTGGGCGAAACATCAAGAGACCTCCAAACACGTATTTCAGAACACCAATATGCAAGCAGGACTGACGATACAAGGAATCCCTGTGTACAACATCGCAATTCACACAACCATTTAATTAACTACAGAAACTCAAGACTTATAGCCACAGAAGACAACACTCAATACAGAAGAATCCTGGAATCATCGCTCATCTCTACAACCAACAATTTCAACCAGAACAATGGCTTCTATAACATAGCTGAACCACTCGCCAAGAAACTTCTTCATCGCTATCCCACATAAGAACATAGAACACTGCAGAAGGTCTACTCACAACTTGTCCAATACTCCCTGCCAAGCTACCCACCTTTTCACAAGAAATAAACACCCCACCCCCCGAAAACCAAGAGGAATGGAACACTGTGGACAACAAGAAGAAGCACCATCCGTCCAAGGAGCAGGCAAACCAGCTCAACCGACTTGGCAAATTCAAAGTGAAGTCTTACGGGGACCACAGAACCCACTACGGCGTTGTTTCATACCTGGAATCACGACACAACCTGAAGTTCAAGATATGGTTCAACTTGAGGGGAGAACCAATATTGACTCCTCTCAACAAGGAAATGTATAACACCTTGAAGAGAGTCATGCAGACAGATCGCTCATTCACCCTGGAGGAACTGGACTCTCGGCAGAAGATCACAATGGGTGTAGTGATGCAATACCCGCTGATGATGCCCATCGAGGCAGTAGCAGCGCACCCCAGTGTGGTGTCAGTTCAACGTCTCAAGGCAAAGATGGCAGGCAATGCACCAACCCGACAGGTCCTCGTTCAGCATGTAGGGCCACTGCCATCCCAGCTGGACCTCGGTTCTTGGGGCAGGTACGATGTCAGGACCTTCACAGCAGAACCAGTTCGCTGTTTCAAGTGTCAGCATTATGGACACCTAGGTGCACTCTGTCCGAACAGAGTAATCTGTGGTGTCTGCAGCCAGCACCACCCTACCGAGGAATGCATCACCAAGCTGAAAAATGCATCGCCACCAACTCCACAATGTCCGAACTGCAGGCAGAAACACCATGCCTGGAATCCTCGATGCCCCGAGAGGCTAGCCAGAATTCAAGGAGTCTGGAAGACGCCAAAAATTCGGCAACAAGCTACGACGGATCATCACTCTCAGCAAACGATGGGTGCAGAGAACCCTGCCATACCGCAGATCTCTCAGCAGCTAACCCAAGTCAATGCCCAGGAAATCCCAACCCTCGAAGCCTCAACCAGGCGTCAAGGTCAAGAACCTCCTGCACCCGTACCTCAACGAAGTAGCAGAAACAAGAGGAACAGGAGGCGTCAACAGGGTACATCTGGTCAATGCGATCAGCAGGCAGCACTAAACGAGCCCCCACAGGCCATTGCACGACAACGCAGGCACTCCTTACCCAGCACAGGCGCTTTGCAGACTCAACTGGCGCCTCACCAGCAGATCCCAGCTACCCAACCTGGTATACAGCAACAGACTACGGTGCATACAATAAAGAAATCCAACCCTCAGCAGTCCCTACAGACCACAACAGCCAAGATAATATCAACTGTTTCGAACCCAACCCCAAAGCAGGCCCTCACCAGGGAGGATCTCGTAGCACTCATCAAGGTGTTCACGGATCTTATTTGCAACACAATCATCTACACGGAACAACAGAGCGCATTCCGGCAGATGGTCAGTACGCTCCTGAGAGTGTGCTTACTGACCGATGAGGAGACAGTGGATGCCATGAATTTGCAGGTTCTCAGAGCGGGCAGGACTCAGCCTCCAGCTCAGGAAACAACAGCGATGGAATAACCTCGGTACCAAATCAAACCCTCAAGGTCCTACAATGGAACATTCAGGGCCTGAGTGGCAAACAGCACCTCTTGCTGGAGGCAGTAATTCGGGATCGGGTTGACATCGTCTTACTACAAGAAACTCTGACTGTCCCGACTATGTGCCCAAGACTACCCGGTTTTGCTGGGTATTTTCGGCACATGGACCCGGGCGTTCACTGCAGAGGCACAGCTGTATTTGTATCCAATACAATACCTCACGAGGTTATAGCCAACCCTGTGGACTGTGGGGAGGATGTCGAGGTACAGGCCATCCTTGTGCACATACCTGGGGCGCCCATTACCATCTATAACATCTACAAGAACCCAAGACACACCCTCGACATTGCAGAGCTCCTCGCACTAGCACGCACTGAGTGTATTATTGTGGGTGGAGATTTCAATGCACATCACCCAATGCTGCACTCTCACTCAGCAATCAATGCTGCTGGCAGACACATAGCAATGCTCCTGCACGATATTCAAGAGGTAAAGTTGCTAAACAATGGAGACCCCACACACCTGTTGGGTGGCTGCCTCGACCTTACCTTCGGGTCAAGACAACTCGCAGCAGGAGCCAATGGGAAACTCATCCTCACCTTGTCAGTGACTACTTTGCAGTGATCACCACCTTCAACATCAACAGGACTCCCACAATTGTGCTGCCTCCTAGATGGGACGTAAAGAGGGCCAACTGGAAGGTGTTCCAGGATTATCTTCATGACTGGTGGTCCACATACTCTCTATCTGAAGACTGTGATACGGCTGAACAGGAGCTAATCACTGTTCTCATCCAGGCAGCAGAGTGTGCAATTCCAAAGAAGTCCGCAGGACGCACTCACAAAAGAGACTGGTGGTTCTACAACGACGAGGTGCGGGAGCAGAACCACCGCATCAACTCTTTTAAGAAGCTATACAGGCGTAACCCTTCTGCAGAGAACCGGAATACTCTGAGAGCCATTGTGCAGCATGCCCGCAGAGTCTCTCTCAGAGTAAAAACTGAGAAATGGCTGGAGTGGTGCTCAACATTCGGGCATCACACCACCTTATCTGAGATATGGGGCAAGCTCAACATAGCAACTGGCAAGAGCAAGCCGAGGCCACCAGCACACCCGAACCTATCCCAGGAAGCTGAGAAACTAGTCAATACGAGGGTCATTAAGACTATCTACTACCCGAGGGTCATTACGACTATCTACAATACGAGGGTCATTACTAGGGATAAGGTAAAATTTACACGTATTTTAGCTAAAAAATAGAAAATCATTCCCCTCCCTTTCTGTTGCTTCATTCATCAGACACTTTTTGGCAGTCTTCTTGAACTGGTTCAAGCTATGACTGGCCTTGACATTTGTGGGTAGTCTGTTCCATTCCTTTATTGCTGTACAATAAAAGGTGTTTGAAGCCTGGCCACTGACTGTGGGTACTACAAAGTTGTGCTCTCTCCCCCTAGTACTATGATTGCTTTGGTTCCCAACCTTGACAAAATTGACAGCAAGATATTCTGGACACTGTTCGTGAGCAATTTTATAAACATGATTTAGCTTCAGTTGTTTTACTCTGTCTTCAACATTCAGCATATCCAACTGCTGTAATTCATCCTGGCCTACATGTTCTCTTGGTCCCAGCCCCAGGATGAATCTTACCTCACGGACTTGGAATTCCGACGTGCCATTAAGAACACAGGTGACACTGCCCCGGGCATCGATGGTGTTACGTGCTCCATGATTGCACGGGCTGGGCAGAGTGGATGGGAGGCCATACTAGACGTCATTAACAAGTCGTGGAGGGCCAGGACACTCCCAGCAGCTTGGAAGAAAGCTACCATTGTACCAATTCCAAAGCCCAAGGACCCAGGCAGTATGAGACCCATATCGCTGACCAGCTGCTTAGCCAAGACTGCTGAGAGGATGGTGTTAAACCGCCTCCTATGGAAACTTGGACCCTCTCATCATCACATATTTGGCTTCACCAAAGGAGTGGGTACAGCAGAGTGCATAACCACTCTACTAAGCCAGATTGCTGATAGTAACAAAAAACCTAGTATCGTCGTCTACCTCGACCTTGAGAAGGCATTTGAGCTAGCCAGCCCCACAGCAATTCTAGCAATACTAGCTCGGAAGGGAATCAAAGGACGCCTCCTGGCCTGGATAGAGTCCTACCTTAGGGGCAGGCAGGCCTGTGTCAGCTTTCAGGGACACTACTCTTCCTTTAAAACCCTGGAAAACGGCACGCCACAAGGAGGTGTGCTCAGTCCTACCCTGTTTAACATCCTTATGCAGGAACTTGTGAGCCTTCCCTTTCATAGTGGTACACAGCTCCTCAGCTATGCTGATGATCTTGCACTCGTAGTGAATGGGAAAGGCAATTTAGAGCGACAGGCTCAGAGAGCTTTGGACCTAATTACGCAGTCTTGCAAGGAACTAGGCCTCAAGATCTCGGCCGAGAAATCTCTTGCAATGATGTTCAAGGGACCAGATCCTGTGAATAGATTACGTATTCAGGATATAGAACTTGAGTGGACAGGCTCCTACCTGTACTTGGGAATCTACATTGATAAAAAGCTGACCTTTCAGAAACAGGCCGAGTATGTCAGGTCACGTGCTCTACTCAGACTCAACGCCATGAGAGCCATGACGAGGCACCGTGCAGGGGCAAGCAAAGATGTACTTCGCTTGTACTATATACAAGCTATACGCTCGCTCATTGACTACGGTGCACCGGCGTTAGCTCATCTCTTCCCGCAGAGCAGGCAAAGGGTGGAGGTCGTACAAAACCAGGCGATAAGAACTATGCTTGGGGCCCCCATCTGGACCAACACAGTATGTCTCAGATCTGAGGCCCGGCTTCCTTCCTTGGCTGACAGAGTAAGATACATAAACGCCTGCAAAGTAGCCACGATTCTGCACCGGCAGCAAGGTACCCCACTAAGGAGACGGATATTGACAACCATGACACAAGATCCCACACTCTTCACGGACTACTCCTGGATTCGTTCGTTTTGTGCTGCTGGGCGGAAGCTGCTGCCTATACAACTACTCCTTGAGAAGAGTTGTGACCTTCCTGTTGCTGGGTACCATCCACCACCTCCCTGGCGCCCAGATCCAGCCGATGTTTGCATCATGCAACTACCCATCTCTAAGCGTCTCTGCAGTCAAGACACCCTCAGCAATCATGCTGAGACAAGCATGGCACTGGCAGAGGGAGGCACATGTGCAGTGTATTTCACAGATGGTTCTGTCGACCCTGACAGGAAGAGAGCAGCAGCTGGACTGTACCACAATGGTCACACACAAGGCTGGCGACTCCCTGACCACTGCACGATCCTTCAAGCTGAGCTGGTGGCGATTCAGCAGGCATTGTCACATGCCCTACGACATCGACTCCGACCTGTCATACATGTTGATTCCACCTCTGCAATCAATGCCCTCTCCCATCCTCAACCACAGGACAATGTTCACCTCATCACATCGATCCTGAGCATAATGACAGCCTTAGAAGTTCAGGGTAACAGATCGACATTGAACTGGATCCCCAGCCATGCTGGCATCCGGGGAAATGAGGCGGCAGATGATGCAGCCAAGGCAGCAACAGACTATCCACATGTTGGGATTACTGTCCCCATCAGCCTACGACAGACCAAACTGGTGGCTGCCAGAGCCATGAAACTTATGGGGGAGGTCTTAGGTGATACCCCATCTCAACAGTGGTACCGAGCAGCGACTCAGGGAGAACCCCCTCCATATGATAGAAGCTGGTCCAGAGCGCAGTGTACCGCCATCCATCGGCTTCGTTTGGGCTTTCCCACAGCCAAGATGATGGTAGACAAGGCTGAGGAGGAGATGTGCCAGTACTGTCAGCACGTTGTCCAGCGGCCCCTAACACACTATCTTCTGGAGTGCGAAGTTACTGAGACACTCCGCAGGCAACTAGGAGTGATATTCCCTCCCGAAGAGGACCCAGAGATGACTGCGGCCACACTAGTGTACCATGGAGTCAACGAACCAGACAAGCTGTTACCCGTGATAACGACATATCCTCCTCCTCGCTAGTGTCCATAGTTAGGAGTACATATGGTGTTGTCGCTTATGAGATGCACCAGTTGAACTGACCAGAAGAGTGCTTGAGCAGCATACGTCGCATCATTGTAGAAACCTTTCTCCCTCGGGAGCCAGAGATGGGTCATCGCAAGATTGAGACCCGTTCCAGGACTACAGTCTTAGCAAACATTATACATACTACTTTCCACAGTGGTGCTAGGCAATGCTGATAAATGCGAGCTAAAGATGATGCTAACTGATATGAACAGCTACTCAGCAATCTTGTGTTCACCTTATTTGGACCCACAGCCCAGTCTTGGTCCAGGGATTTAAGGAGGTATACTTCATCCTTGCTTATCGTTACCTCCGACAACTTGAACATTAAAATGGTATAAAATACAGACAGGTTGTTTAGGTAAGACACATATGCAACTGTTGCATATGTGTCTTACCTAAACAACCTGTCGGTATTTTATACCATTTTAATGTTCAATCTGTCAGACACTGCAACACAAGGGTATCTTGGTACAGACCTACAATCAACTTCGACAACCTCTACTAGTGAGAACGGCTGGATTTGAGAGGGACCTGTCCTCCCAACATCTGAGTTCTTACCTCTCCTAGTGACCTACGTCTCACCTCTTGGCGCTATATAAAGCTCCATCCTGTCACTTCATCTCCATATTGTTTCATACTATGGTTGTTAGGTAAGACACATATGCAACAGTTAGGTATCTTTATTATGAAACGTTTCGCCTACACAGTAGGCTTCTTCAGTCAAGTACAGAAAAGTTGATAGAAGCAGAAGATACTTGAGCATTAAAATGGTATAAAATACCGACAGGTTGTTAGGTAAGACACACATGCAACAGTTAGGTATCTTTATTATGAAACGTTTCGCCTACACAGTAGGCTTCTTCAGTCAAGTACAGAAAAGTTGATAGAAGCAGAAGATACTTGAAGACGATGTAATCAGTCCATCACCCTTAAAGTTTTGAGGTGGTCAGTCCCTCAGTCTGGAGAAGAGCATTGTTCCATAGTATGAAACAATATGGAGATGAAGTGACAGGATGGAGCTTTTTATAGCGCCAAGAGGTGAGACGTAGGCCACTAGGAGAGGTAAGAACTCAGATGTTGAGAAGGTCAGGTCCCTCTCAAATCCAGCCGCTCTCACTAGTGGAAGTTGTCGAAGTTGATTGCAGGTCTGTACCAAGATACCCTTGTGTTGCAGTGTCTGACAGATTGAACATTAAAATGGTATAAAATACCGACAGGTTGTTAGGTAAGACACATATGCAACAGTTAGGTATCTTTATTATGAAACGTTTCGCCTACACAGTAGGCTTCTTCAGTCAAGTACAGAAAAGTTCTCAAATCTTGGCGCTATAAAAAGCTCCATCCTGTCACTTCTTAGTGGCCTACGTCTCACCTCTTGGCGCTATAAAATATTGTTTCATACTATTTCATACTATGGAACAATGCTCTTCTCCAGACTGAGGGACTGACCACCTCAAAACTTTAAGGGTGATGGACTGATTACATCGTCTTCAAGTATCTTCTGCTTCTATCAACTTTTCTGTACTTGACTGAAGAAGCCTACTGTGTAGGCGAAACGTTTCATAATAAAGATACCTAACTGTTGCATATGTGTCTTACCTAACAACCTGTCGGTATTTTATACCATTTTAATGTTCAATCTGTCAGACACTGCAACACAAGGGTATCTTGGTACAGACCTGCAATCAACTTCGACAACTTCCACTAGTGAGAGGGGCTGGATTTGAGAGGGACCTGACCTTTCAACATCTGAGTTCTTACCTCTCCTAGTGGCCTACGTCTCACCTCTTGGCGCTATAAAAAGCTCCATCCTGTCACTTCTTCTCCATATTGTTTCATACTATGGAACAATGCTCTTCTCCAGACTGAGGGACTGACCACCTCAAAACTTTAAGGGTGATGGACTGATTACATCGTCTTCAAGTATCTTCTGCTTCTATCAACTTTTCTGTACTTGACTGAAGAAGCCTACTGTGTAGGCGAAACGTTTCATAATAAAGATACCTATAAGAACATAAGAACATAAGAAAGGAGGAACACTGCAGCAGGCCTGTTGGCCCATACTAGGCAGGTCCTTTACAATTCATCCCACTAACAAACATTTGACCAACCCAATTTTCAATGCCACCCAAGAAACAAGCTCCGATGTGCAAGTCCCACTCAAATCCAACCCCTCCCACTCATGTACTTATCCAACCTAAATTTGAAACTACCCAAAGTCCTAGCCTCAATAACCCAACTAGGTAGACTGTTCCACTCATCAACTACCCTATTTCCAAACCAATACTTTCCTATGTCCTTTCTAAATCTAAACTTATCTAATTTAAATCCATTACTGCGGGTTCTCTCTTGGAGAGATATCCTCAAGACCTTGTTAATATCCCCTTTATTAATACCTATCTTCCACTTATACACTTCGATCAGGTCTCCCCTCATTCTTCGTCTAACAAGTGAATGTAACTTAAGAGTCTTCAATCTTTCTTCATAAGGAAGATTTCTAATGCTATGTATTAATTTAGTCATCCTACGCTGAATGTTTTCTAACGAATTTATGTCCATTCTGTAATATGGAGACCAGAATTGAGCTGCATAATCTAGGTGAGGCCTTACTAATGATGTATAAAGCTGCAGTATGACCTCTGGACTTCTGTTGCTTACACTTCTTGATATAAATCCCAGTAATCTATTTGCCTTATTACGTACGCTTAGGCATTGCTGTCTTGGTTTAAGGTTGCTGCTTACCATAACCCCCAAGTCCTTTTCGCAATCTGTATGGCTAAGTTCTACATTATTTAACTTATAAGTGCTAGGGTTATGGACACTCCCGAGCTTCAGAACCTTGCATTTATCTACATTGAACTGCATCTGCCACTTTTCTGACCAAGAGTAGAGTTTGTCTAAATCCTCCTGAAGTTCCCTAACATCTACGTTTGAATCAATTATCCTACCTATCTTCGTGTCATCGGCGAATTTGCTCATATCACTAGTAATTCCTTCATCAAGATCATTGATATATATTATAAACAACAACGGGCCCAAGACTGATCCCTGTGGAACGCCACTTGTTACTGATCCCCACTCGGATTTAACCCCATTTATGGACACTCTCTGCTTCCTGTCTGTGAGCCATGATTCGATCCACGAGAGCACCCTTCCCCCAATGCCATGAGCTGCTACTTTCTTCAACAGTCTTTGGTGCGGAACTCTATCAAATGCCTTACTAAAATCTAAGTAAATAATATCAAATTCTTTATCGTGGTCAACAGCCTCAAAAGCTTTACTGAAGAAAGTTAATAAATTAGTTAGACAAGACCGGCCTCTTGTGAATCCATGCTGAGTATCATTAATCAAGCTATGCTTATCGAGATGGCTTCTTATAATCTCAGCTATAATTGACTCTAGTAATTTGCCTACAATTGAGGTCAGGCTTATTGGGCGGTAATTTGACGGTAACGACTTGTCCCCTGTTTTAAAAATAGGAATTACATTAGCCATCTTCCACATATCAGACACTACACCTGTTTGAAGAGATAAATTAAAAATATTAGTTAATGGTTCACAGACTTCCATTTTGCATTCCTTTAGAACCCTTGAAAAAACCTCATCAGGACCCGGTGACTTATTTTGCTTCAGTCGGTCTATCTGCTTCACAACCATTTCACTAGTGACTGTGATGTTACATAATTTATCTTCTTCTGATCCACTATAAAAATTAATTACCGGAATATTATTAGTGTCTTCCTGTGTAAAAACCGAGAGAAAATAATTATTTAAAATCGAGCACATTTCATTCTCTTTGTCAGTAAGATGCCCATAGTTATTTTTAAGGGGACCTATCTTATCTCTGACTTTTGTTCTATATACCTGGAAAAAACTTTTTGGGTTAGTTTTAGAATCCCTAGCAACTTTAATTTCATAGTCCCTTTTAGCTTTTCTTATCCCCTTTTTAATGTCCCTCTTAATGTCAATATACTGATTCATAAGATGACCCTCGCCTCTTTTGATACGCCTATAAATTCCTTTCTTATGCCCTAGTAGATATTTCAGCCTATTATTCATCCATTTTGGGTCATTTCTATTTGATCTAATTTCCTTATAAGGGATAAACGTTCTTTGAGCAGCATGTATTGTGTTCAGAAAACTGTCATATTGATAGCTCTCTTCGTTACCCCAGTCAACAGATGATAAGTGTTCTCTAAGCCCATCGTAATCTGCTAAGCGAAAATCTGGGACTGTTACTGAGTTATCCCTACTATCATACTTCCATTCAATTCTAAATGTAATTGATTTGTGGTCGCTAGCACCCAGTTCCTCTGAAACTTCTAAATTATTAACAAGGGATTCATTGTTTGCCAGAACTAAGTCAAGCAGGTTATTACCCCTTGTAGGTTCTGTCACAAACTGCTTCAAAAAACAATCCTGAACTACTTCTAAGAAATCGTATGATTCTAAATTCCCAGTCAAGAAATTCCAATCAATATGACTAAAGTTAAAGTCTCCTAGAATTACTACATTATCGTGCCTTGTGGCCCTAACAATTTCCTCCCATAGTAGTCTCCCCTGGTCCCTATCTAAATTTGGGGGACGGTATATCACACCTAAAATTAATTTTTCATGCCCCTCTGAAAATTCTATCCAAACAGACTCTGTATGTGTTACTTCAGACTTAATACCCGTTTTTATGCAACAGTTCAAGCGATCTCGGACATACAATGCCACCCCACCCCCCTTCCCGATACTTCTATCTACTTGGAACAATTTAAAACCCTGAATGTGACATTCTGCAGGCATGTCCCGACTTTTTGAATTAAACCACGTCTCAGTAATGGCAAATACATCTATGTTACCTGCACTAGCAACTAGTCTCAACTCGTCCATCTTATTCCTAGCACTGCGACTATTTGTGTAATAAATATTTAATGACCCTCCTCTCTCTTTACCCTTCCTGCTCCTTTCTGTTATTCCACTAAACCTATTACTGTCCTTGTCAATTAGTGCCACTGGCTTTCCAATATCCACCTCATTTTGCCTATTACTAGTTCTCCTAGTACTCATGTTACTACCCTGCGACTTCACAGTTTTCCCGCCAAAACCCATACCACTAACTATTCCTAGTTTAAAGACCTAACAGCTCCCTCCACTGCGTTGGCCAGTGCTCCCACCCCACACCTAGATAAGTGAACCCCATCCCTGGCATACATGTCATTTCTGCCATAGAAGAGGTCCCAGTTGTCAATGAATGTTACCGCATTTTCCTTACAGTATTTGTCCAGCCAGCAATTGACACCAATTGCTCTGGACAACCATTCATTTCCAACTCCTCTCCTTGGCAAAATGCCACATATGACAGGTTTCCCACCCTTCCTCCTAATTATCTCTATTGCTGACCTATACCTGCTAATCAGGTCCTCACTCCTACGTCTGCCAACATCGTTGCCTCCAGCACTGAGACAGATAATAGGATTGCTCCCATTACCTCTCATGATGTCATCCAGACGGCTAACAATATCCTTCATCCCAGCCCCAGGAAAACACACTCTCTGCCTCCTACTCCTATCCTTCAAGCAGAATGCCCTATCCATGTACCTAATCTGGCTATCCCCAACAACAACAATGTTTTTACCTTCCTTGGCGTCGTCCGTCGTGATGCTCCGAGTAGTCGACTCACATTCGCCAGGTAGCATTACACCACTTGTAGAATTCGTCAAGACGTTCTCGATGGTCTTCGTTGGGGTTTCTAGGGATGTCTCACTCACGTCTGCCAATGCTTCTTTGGTGCTCGTTGTGGCATTCCCAGTAGAACACTCACATTCGTCAGGTAGCACCGAGAATGAGTTGGAAGTTTCCACGGTAGTCTTCTGGTTTCTCGTTGTTTCTGCCTCTCCAACCGTTTTCTTGATCTTCAGCTTGGTTCCATGTTGCCCGGCCACTGACCAAGCTCCCCTCTTAACCTGGGGACTCACAACAGGAGGATTACTACGAATCCTCTTGTTCTCCTCCGTTAATCGCCGTATCTCCAGTTTAGCAACTCTGAGCTCTTCTCTCAGCTGCTGGTAAAGTTGCTCAAGAGAGGGCATCCTGGTTCAGATTCACAGAGAGCACACAAACAGGTCTTCACTGAGCTAAGTACACGGGTAGGGCATTCTGCTTGAAGGACAGGAGTAGGAGACAAAGGGTATGCTTTCCTGGGGCTGGGATGGAGGACATTGTTAGCCGGCTTGACAACATCATGAACGGTAATGGGATCAATCCTATTATTTGCCTCAGTGCTGGAGGCAATGATGTAGGCAAGCGTAGAAGTGAGGATTTAGTTAGAAAGTTCAGGACAGCTATAGACATGATTAGGAAGAAGGGGGGGCGCCCTGTTATATGTGGCATTTTGCCAAGAAGAGGTGTTGGTAATGAATGGTTGTCCAGAGCAATTGGTATTAATTGTTGGCTGGATAAACACTGTAAGGATAATGCAGTACCATTCATTGACAACTGGGACAACTTCTATGGCCGAAATGACATGTATGCCAGGGATGGGGTTCACTTATCCAGGGCAGGTGTGGGTTTTCTTGCTAACTCAGTTGAGGGGGTTGTTAGGACTTTAAACTAGGATTAGTTAGAGGTATGGGTTTAGAAATGATTAATAATGAGTATGGATATATTGACTTATGCTCTGATATTAAGAATCTTAATAGTAACTGTCATGGAGTAACTCTGGGTAATGATAATTTCAGAAATTGTGTAAAAACAAAGATGAATAGGAAAAATGTGCAGAAGAAAAAACATATGATGGTATTTTATGCTAACAGTCGAAGTGCAAGAAATAAAATTAATGAACTACGTTTGGTAGCATGTGCTGGGAACTTTGATATCATTGCATTAACTGAAACGTGGTATGATTTAAAGAGTCGGGATATGACTGCTGAGTGTAATATTCAGGGATTTAAGTTATTCAATGTGGATAGATGTAATGGGAAGGGGGGAGGAGTTGCATTGTATGTTCGAGAAAATATTAATTGTTGCATAAAAACAGGTATAAAAATAGATGGAGCAGTAACAGAGTCTGTTTGGGTAGAGTTCGTGGAGGGTCAAGAAAAACTAATTCTAGGTGTAATATACCGACCTCCAGGCTTGGATCACGATAGAGGGAGACTTCTTTGGGACGAAATTGTTAGGGCTTCTGGACACAGTAACGTAGTCATAGTAGGGGACTTTAACTTTAGCCAAATTGACTGGAATTCTTTGACAGGTAATCTAGAGTCCAGTGACTTCATGGAAACAGTTCAGGACTGTTTTCTGAAACAGAGTGTAACTGAACCTACCAGGGGTAATAATTTGCTAGACCTAGTCTTGTCAAATAAGGAAACACTCGTGAATAATCTGGAGATCACTGAAGAGCTTGGCGCAAGTGATCACAAATCCATCACCTTTAGCATTAATTGGGAATGCAAGAATAATGATAATACAGTAAAAATCCCCGATTTTCGTTCTGCCGATTATAATGGACTTAGGGAACATCTGTCTAATCTTGATTGGGGTTATCTAGCTAATGATTTTATTGACGATAATCATACTTATGAATATGAAGGGATCTGCTTTTATGATTGTTTTCTTAATAATGTACACAGTGCCCAGAGTATATACATTCCCCAGAGAGAAATTAGGTCTAATAATAACGATCCCAAATGGGTTAACAGGAGGCTAAAGCATCTATTAGGGGAGAAAAGGGGAATTTATAGGCGCATCAGAAGAGGAGAGGTTAACCTTACTGACCAATATGTTCAGCTTAAAAGAGAAGTAAAAAAGGCGATTAGAAAGGCTAAACGTGACTATGAAATTAGAGTTGCTAATGAATCAAAGACTAATCCAAAGGGGTTCTTTCAAGTGTATAGGACGAAGGTGAAGGAAAAAGTAGGACCTCTGAAATCTGGGAATGGACAGCTGGAATGGTAAACGGATAATGAACTGGAAATGTGTTCCTTATTTAATGACTATTTTTTGTCAGTTTTTACACAGGAAGATGTAAATGAGATTCCAGTAATTAACAATTATTTAGTTCCTGATGAATCACGAGGGACATGGTTATTAAACAGATAGACAAACTGAAGCAAAATAACTGAAATGTGGAGCTTCCCCTTATGAATGACCCCAACAGATGACCAAAAGCCTGAGAACCAGTCCCTTGAAGACCATTCAACGAATTCTACAAGTGGTGTAATGCTACCTGGCGAATGTGAGTCGACTACTCGGAGCATCACTACGGACGACGCCAAGGAAGGTAAAAACATTGTTGTTGTTGGGGATAGCCAGATTAGGTACATGGATAGGGCATTCTGTTTGAAGGATAGGAGTAGGAGGCAGAGAGTGTGTTTTCCTGGGGCTGGGATGAAGGATATTGTTAGCCGTCTGGATGACATCATGAGAGGTAATGGGAGCAATCCTATTATCTGTCTCAGTGCTGGAGGCAACGATGTTGGCAGACGTAGGAGTGAGGACCTGATTAGCAGGTATAGGTCAGCAATAGAGATAATTAGGAAGAAGGGTGGGAAACCTGTCATATGTGGCATTTTGCCAAGGAGAGGAGTTGGAAATGAATGGTTGTCCAGAGCAATTGGTGTCAATTGCTGGCTGGACAAATACTGTAAGGAAAATGCGGTAACATTCATTGACAACTGGGACCTCTTCTATGGCAGAAATGACATGTATGCCAGGGATGGGGTTCACTTATCTAGGTGTGGGGTGGGAGCACTGGCCAACGCAGTGGAGGGAGCTGTTAGGTCTTTAAACTAGGAATAGTTAGTGGTATGGGTTTTGGCGGGAAAACTGTGAAGTCGCAGGGTAGTAACATGAGTACTAGGAGAACTAGTAATAGGCAAAATGAGGTGGATATTGGAAAGCCAGTGGCACTAATTGACAAGGACAGTAATAGGTTTAGTGGAATAACAGAAAGGAGCAGGAAGGGTAAAGAGAGAGGAGGGTCATTAAATATTTATTACACAAATAGTCGCAGTGCTAGGAATAAGATGGACGAGTTGAGACTAGTTGCTAGTGCAGGTAACATAGATGTATTTGCCATTACTGAGACGTGGTTTAATTCAAAAAGTCGGGACATGCCTGCAGAATGTCACATTCAGGGTTTTAAATTGTTCCAAGTAGATAGAAGTATCGGGAAGGGGGGTGGGGTGGCATTGTATGTCCGAGATCGCTTGAACTGTTGCATAAAAACGGGTATTAAGTCTGAAGTAACACATACAGAGTCTGTTTGGATAGAATTTTCAGAGGGGCATGAAAAATTAATTTTAGGTGTGATATACCGTCCCCCAAATTTAGATAGGGACCAGGGGAGACTACTATGGGAGGAAATTGTTAGGGCCACAAGGCACGATAATGTAGTAATTCTAGGAGACTTTAACTTTAGTCATATTGATTGGAATTTCTTGACTGGGAATTTAGAATCATACGATTTCTTAGAAGTAGTTCAGGATTGTTTTTTGAAGCAGTTTGTGACAGAACCTACAAGGGGTAATAACCTGCTTGACTTAGTTCTGGCAAACAATGAATCCCTTGTTAATAATTTAGAAGTTTCAGAGGAACTGGGTGCTAGCGACCACAAATCAATTACATTTAGAATTGAATGGAAGTATGATAGTAGGGATAACTCAGTAACAGTCCCAGATTTTCGCTTAGCAGATTACGATGGGCTTAGAGAACACTTATCATCTGTTGACTGGGGTAACGAAGAGAGCTATCAATATGACAGTTTTCTGAACACAATACATGCTGCTCAAAGAACGTTTATCCCTTATAAGGAAATTAGATCAAATAGAAATGACCCAAAATGGATGAATAATAGGCTGAAATATCTACTAGGGCATAAGAAAGGAATTTATAGGCGTATCAAAAGAGGCGAGGGTCATCTTATGAATCAGTATATTGACATTAAGAGGGACATTAAAAAGGGGATAAGAAAAGCTAAAAGGGACTATGAAATTAAAGTTGCTAGGGATTCTAAAACTAACCCAAAAAGTTTTTTCCAGGTATATAGAACAAAAGTCAGAGATAAGATAGGTCCCCTTAAAAATAACTATGGGCATCTTACTGACAAAGAGAATGAAATGTGCTCGATTTTAAATAATTATTTTCTCTCGGTTTTTACACAGGAAGACACTAATAATATTCCGGTAATTAATTTTTATAGTGGATCAGAAGAAGATAAATTATGTAACATCACAGTCACTAGTGAAATGGTTGTGAAGCAGATAGACCGACTGAAGCAAAATAAGTCACCGGGTCCTGATGAGGTTTTTTCAAGGGTTCTAAAGGAATGCAAAATGGAAGTCTGTGAACCATTAACTAATATTTTTAATTTATCTCTTCAAACAGGTGTAGTGTCTGATATGTGGAAGATGGCTAATGTAATTCCTATTTTTAAAACAGGGGACAAGTCGTTACCGTCAAATTACCGCCCAATAAGCCTGACCTCAATTGTAGGCAATCCGGGAGGTAAAGGAAGATTAAGGTCCTGGTTGACTTTACGTCGTAGAACCTCGATGGCTTTTTTGGTAGGTACTTTTGTGAAGAGGGAAGTCACATCCAAACTGCTTAGTTTCTTGTTACGGATGGAGAGGTTACGGATGGGTACTGCAGCTTTATGTGAACCTTCTTCTTCTAATCTTCCTAGAAGATACATCACTGCCCTTAAGGACCTCGCCAACGACCCCAACATTATCGTCACCACCGCCGACAAAGGAGGTGGAGTCGTCATACTCAACACCAGTGACTACAACACTAAAATGATGGACCTTTTGAATGATCAATCTACATACGAACCCATCAGCACTCAACAGTGGGAGACGCTCACCAAAGACTTTCTATACAAAACCAGACAAATACTCAAACGCACTAGAGAAGGGAAGAAACTTCTGTACTTGTTACCAAGCAACCCTAAACCAGCACACATGTATGGTTTACCCAAGACCCATAAACACAATATTCCTCTCAGACCAATCACGTCAGGAATAGGCAGTGCTCCACACAAACTAGCCGGAGTTCTTGCCAAACATCTTTCCTGCCTTCTGGGGACCATCAGCCCCGCTCATCTTAAACACTCAGGCGACCTTCTCAACCGCATCCGTAACCTCTCCATCCGTAACAAGAAACTAAGCAGTTTGGATGTGACTTCCCTCTTCACAAAAGTACCTACCAAAAAAGCCATCGAGGTTCTACGACGTAAAGTCAACCAGGACCTTAATCTTCCTTTACCTCCCGGAGATTTTGTTGACTTGATTGAACTCTGTGTTAACTTCAACTGTTTTTCCTTCAATAACAAGCTCTACAAACAAACCTACGGCATGGGAATGGGGTCCCCAATAAGTGCCGTCCTAGCCAACTTATACATGGAACACCTAGAGTCCGAACACTTCGCCAACATCATCCCTTCAAGCGTCACTTGGTTACGTTACGTGGACGATGTCCTCGTAATAACTCCAAAACGTTTTGATGTACGGGATCTTCAGGCAAGGCTCAACGCAGTTGAACCAGCGATTCAGTTTACACTAGAAGAAGAGTCCAATGACAAGCTACCTTTCCTCGACGTCCTCATTCACAAAGTAGACAACAACCTAAGATTTCAAGTTTATCGGAAACCCACCAATAAAAATGATCTCACACACTTCTATTCCAGTCAAGATACCAAGACCAAAAGAGGCATCATCATCGGGTTTTTCCTAAGAGCATACCGAATTTGTAGTCCTGAGTTTCTTGACGAGGAATGTACTTACATTCACCAAACATTCACTGAGTTACAATTTCCTTCTTTTTTCATCAAAGACTGCAAGAAAAGAGCTCTTCAGATCATCAATTCTCCACGCATCAACACCGCTCCCAACAAAGTTATAATTCTTCCCAACAGCCAGGTTGCACTAAACGTCTCAAAAGTACTTTCACAAGCTAACACCAGAGTCGCCATCGCTTCTACCACTTCAATAAAGGATCTAACCAGGACAAAACCCAAGCACCACGAACCAGTCAATGCAGGAGTTTACACTATACCCTGTGGAGGCTGTGACAAGATCTACGTAGGTGAAACAGCAAGAAACCTCGACACCCGCCTCAATGAACACATATACGCATGTAGGAACGACAACTTAAACAACGCCTGTGTACAACACCGAAATTCCACCAATCATCTTATGAAATTCAGAGACGCCCAATTAGTGATAAAAGAAACTAATTTCCGCACACGCAAGTGCCTTGAATCAGCACTGATCGCTGTTTCGAATACAATTAAACAAAACAACGGCAGCTTCACCATCTCCGAAGTCTTAGCAAGAATCCTCCTGAAAACAGTAAACCCTGCCATCACATAGTCTCTCCTGTTATACTACACAAAGCACAGAGAGTGAACACTGAAACAAGCTGCCTCATTCCAGTTTATATTTGTCCAACCTATTTTTATGTTACCCAAGTAATAGCTTTTATATCCTTTTACTCATGTACGAATTAATTGCTCTACCATATTGTATTACTTTTGTCACTACCACTACTACTACTACTACTACTACCACTAGTGAACATCGAAATGGTACCTCACTAGTATTCACCTCACTCTGAGCCTTTATATACCCTCTGTGTCCATGTATTGTTTGTAATGGCTTGATAAAGCTCCTGGAGAGCGAAACGTTGCCACAATAAATGTCACATTAGTTGCACTTGTGTCCTTTTACTTTACACTGTTGAAGAAAGTAGCAGCTCATGGCATTGGGGGAAGGGTGCTCTCGTGGATCGAATCATGGCTCACAGACAGGAAGCAGAGAGTGTCCATAAATGGGGTTAAATCCGAGTGGGGATCAGTAACAAGTGGCGTTCCACAGGGATCAGTCTTGGGCCCGTTGTTGTTTATAATATATATCAATGATCTTGATGAAGGAATTACTAGTGATATGAGCAAATTCGCCGATGACACGAAGATAGGTAGGATAATTGATTCAAACGTAGATGTTAGGGAACTTCAGGAGGATTTAGACAAACTCTACTCTTGGTCAGAAAAGTGGCAGATGCAGTTCAATGTAGATAAATGCAAGGTTCTGAAGCTCGGGAGTGTCCATAACCCTAGCACTTATAAGTTAAATAATGTAGAACTTAGCCATACAGATTGCGAAAAGGACTTGGGGGTTATGGTAAGTTAGGTAAGACACATATGCAACAGTTAGACAACTTTATTCCGAAACGTTTCGCCTACACAGTAGGCTTCTTCAGTCGAATACAGAAAGTAGGCAGGAACAGTAGAGATGTGAAGACGATGTAATCAGTCCATCACCCTTAAAGTCGTAGAATTTGAGGTTGTCAGTCCCTCGGCCTGGAGAAGTTCAGTTCCATAGTCAGGAACTATCTGAAGATCAAGCGACAGTGCGGAGACTTAAATACTGTCGGAAGGAGAGGTGCAGGGTAGTAGTAGTAGTAGTAGTAGTAGTAGTAGTAGTAGTAGAGAGGCCACTGAGAGGTCATGTCCCTCTCAGATCCAACCCTTCTCACTTGAAAAGCTTGTCCAAGGTGTTTTCTGTACCAAGATGCCACGTGTTGCAGTGTCTGACAAGATGAACATCAAAATGGTATACAATACCGACAGGTTGTTAGGTAAGACACATATGCAACAGTTAGACAACTTTATTCCGAAACGTTTCGCCTACACAGTAGGCTTCTTCAGTCGAATACAGAAAGTAGGCAGGAACAGTAGAGATGTGAAGACGATGTAATCAGTCCATCACCCTTAAAGTCGTAGAATTTGAGGTTGTCAGTCCCTCGGCCTGGAGAAGTTCAGTTCCATAGTCAGGAACTATCTGAAGATCAAGCGACAGTGCGGAGACTTAAATACTGTCGGAAGGAGAGGTGCAGGAGTACTTAAATACTGTCGGAAGGAGAGGTGCAGGGTAGTAGTAGTAGTAGTAGTAGTAGTAGTAGTGAGAGGCAACTGAGAGGTCATGTCTTCACATCTCTACTGTTCCTGCCTACTTTCTGTATTCGACTGAAGAAGCCTACTGTGTAGGCGAAACGTTTCGGAATAAAGTTGTCTAACTGTTGCATATGTGTCTTACCTAACAACCTGTCGGTATTGTATACCATTTTGATGTTCATCTTGTCAGACACTGCAACACGTGGCATCTTGGTACAGAAAACACCTTGGACAAGCTTTTCAAGTGAGAAGGGTTGGATCTGAGAGGGACATGACCTCTCAGTTGCCTCTCACTACTACTACTACTACTACTACTACTACTACCCTGCACCTCTCCTTCCGACAGTATTTAAGTCTCCGCACTGTCGCTTGATCTTCAGATAGTTCCTGACTATGGAACTGAACTTCTCCAGGCCGAGGGACTGACAACCTCAAATTCTACGACTTTAAGGGTGATGGACTGATTACATCGTCTTCACATCTCTACTGTTCCTGCCTACTTTCTGTATTCGACTGAAGAAGCCTACTGTGTAGGCGAAACGTTTCGGAATAAAGTTGTCTAACTGTTGCATATGTGTCTTACCTAACAACCTGTCGGTATTGTATACCATTTTGATGTTCATACAAGCTCTTCAAGTGAGAAGGGTTGGATCTGAGAGGGACATGACCTCTCAGTTGCCTCTCACTACTACTACTACTACTACTACTACTACTACTACTACTACTGCACCTCTCCTTCCGACAGTATTTAAGTCTCCGCACTGTCGCTTGATCTTCAGATAGTTCCTGACTATGGAACTGAACTTCTCCAGGCCGAGGGACTGACAACCTCAAATTCTACGACTTTAAGGGTGATGGACTGATTACATCGTCTTCACATCTCTACTGTTCCTGCCTACTTTCTGTATTCGACTGAAGAAGCCTACTGTGTAGGCGAAACGTTTCGGAATAAAGTTGTCTAACTGTTGCATATGTGTCTTACCTAACAACCTGTCGGTATTTTATACCATTTTAATGTTCAAGAGAGATAAGTTTAGATTTAGAAAGGACATAGGAAAGTATTGGTTTGGAAATAGGGTAGTAGATGAGTGGAACAGTCTACCTAGTTGGGTTATTGAGGCTAGGACTTTGGGTAGTTTCAAATTTAGGTTGGATAAGTACATGAGTGGGAGGGGTTGGATTTGAGTGGGACTTGCACATCAGAGCTTATTTCTTGGGTAGCATTGAAAATTGGGTTGGTCAAATGTTTGTTAGTGGGATGAATTGTAAAGGACCTGCCTAGTATGGGCCAACAGGCCTGCTGCAGTGTTCCTCCTTTCTTATGTTCTTATGTTCTTAAGGAATGCAAGATGGAGCTTAGTCAGCCATTAACGAGTGTATTCAATGCGTCCATCCTTACCGGTGTTGTGCCAGAGTTGTGGAAGATGGCTAATGTGGTTCCTATATTCAAATCAGGGGATAAGTCCACTCCTTCAAATTACCGTCCAATAAGCCTGACATCTATAGTGGGCAAGTTATTAGAATCAATTATAGCTGACATTATCAGAAGTCACCTTGAAGAGCATAACTTGATAAATGAATCTCAGCATGGATTCACGAGAGGTCGTTCCTGCCTGACAAACTTACTGACGTTCTTCAATAGAACATTTGAGGCAGTTGACAGTGATAAGGAATATGATATTGTTTATTTGGATTTTAGTAAAGCCTTCGATAGAGTACCTCACAAGAGACTCTTAAGAAAAGTGGCAGCTCATGGTATAGGAGGTAAAGTTCTAGCATGGATTGAGGCATGGCTTACCAATAGAAAGCAGAGAGTTACCATTAATGGAGTGAAATCTGAATGGGGATTAGTCACTAGTGGCGTTCCACAAGGATCAGTTTTAGGCCCTCTCTTGTTCATAATTTACATTAATGACCTTGATGAAGGGATTACGAGTGACATGAGTAAATTTGCTGATGATACAAAGATAGGCCGTATAATTCACTCTGAGGAGGATATCAATGAACTCCAGGACGATTTGGACAAATTAATGTCTTGGTCTGAAAAATGGCAGATGAAGTTCAATGTGGATAAGTGTAAGGTACTTGCCCTTGGTAATGAAAATAACCCTCGAAGCTATAATCTAGGTGAAGTAGAGCTTGATCATACAGAATGTGAAAAAGACTTGGGAGTCATGGTAAGCAGAAATCTAAAGCCAAGACAGCAGTGCCTTAGTGTGCGCAACAAGGCCAACAGATTACTTGGATTTATCTCAAGAAGTATAAGTAACAGAAGTCCAAAAGTTATTTTACAGCTCTATACATCACTAGTGAGGCCTCATTTAGATTATGCTGCTCAGTTTTGGTCCCCTTACTACAGGATGGATATAGACTCATTAGAGAACATACAGAGAAGAATGACTAAAATGATTTACTGTGTAAGGACTCCCGTATGAAGATAAACTCAAAGCCTTAAATCTCCACTCTCTGGAGAGGCGTAGAAAGAGGGGAGATATCATTGAAGTGTATAAGTGGATGACGGGCATAAACAAGGGAGATATTAATAAAGTACTGAGGGTGTCGAACCAGGTAAGAACCAGGAATAATGGATTTAAGTTGGATAAATTTAGATTTAGAAAGGACATAGGTAAGTACTGGTTTTCTAACAGAGTTGTAGATGCGTGGAACAGTCTTCCCAGTGGGGTGATAGAGGCTAGGACCTTGGGTAGCTTTAAGAAGAGACTGGACAAATATATGAGTGGGAGGGGCTGGGTTTGATTGGTGTCATTGGGTACGGGAGTTATTTCTAGGGAAGCTTTAGGTAGTAGTCGTTTTGATAAGGACCTGCCTCGCATGGGCCAGTAGGCCTTCTGCAGTGTTCCTCCATTCTTATGTTCTTATGTTTCTTCAGTCGAGTACAGAAGAGTTGATAGAAGCAGAAGATACTTGAAGACGATGTAATCAGTCCATCACCCTTAAACTTTTGAGGTAGTCAGTCCCTCAGTCTGGAGAAGAGCATTGTTCCATAGTCTGAAACAATGTCACAGGCTCTTTGGTTTCCTTCACGTTCCTCAGCTGTTCCATCTTGTTACAAGAAACTTCCATCATGCAGTCTGTGTAGCAATAATTGGAACACGTGAGATCCAGACATTTAAGATATGCCCGGCCTTTTAATAATAATAATAATAATAATAATAATAATAATAATAATAACAATAATAATAATAATAATAATAATAATAATAATAATAACTCTCAGTGTTCAGTATATACACTTGACAAATAGCCAGAGCTTATGTTCCACTGTGTGTTGTTAGGGAGGTGAGGAGGAACAACCACTCGCAACCACCACCACTGTGTGTAATGTTAAGGAGGTGAGTAGTAACCACCCGCAACCACCACCACTGTGTGTGTGTTGTTAGGGAGGTGAGGAGTAAACACCCGCAACCACCACCACTGTGTGTGTGTTGTTAGGGAGGTGAGGAGTAAACACCCGCAACCACAACCACTCGCATCAAACTGTAGAACTGTAACTTTTGCAGAAAATATTCACTACACTTCTGTCCCTCTCCCTCCTACACCTCTGTTTCTCTCCTTCCTACACCTCTCTCTCCCTCCTACACCTCTGTCTCTCTCCCTCCTACACCTCTGCCTCTCTTCCTCCTACACCTCTGCCTCTCCCTCCAACACATCTGCTTTATTGACCTAAGACTGAGGGAGACTGACACCAGTCAGTCTATCATCATTCTATCATTAAGGAGGAGCCACATGTCTATTGTGCATCCAACAAAATAAGCAGACTCTTGGATGTCATTACCGCCCGACTCCGGCTGAGTTACGAGTATCATTGGCAGGTTAAATCACCACTGTGTGTGTGTGTGTGTGTGTGTGTGTGTGTGTGTGTACTCACCTAGTTGAGGTTGCAGGGGTCGAGTCCTAGCTCCTGGCCCCGCCTCTTCACTGGTCGCTACTAGGTCACTCTCCCTGAACCGTGAGCTTTATCATACCTCTGCTTAAAGCTATGTATGGATCCTGCCTCCACTACATCGCTTCCCAAACTATTCCACTTCCTGACTACTCTGTGGCTGAAGAAATACTTCCTAACATCCCTGTGATTCATCTGTGTCTTCAACTTCCAACTGTGTCCCCTTGTTGCTGTGTCCCATCTCTGGAACATCCTGTCTTTGTCCACCTTGTCAATTCCTCTCAGTATTTTGTATGTCGTTATCATGTCCCCCCTATCTCTCCTGTCCTCCAGTGTCGTCAGGTTGATTTCCCTTAACCTCTCCTCGTAGGACATACCCCTTAGCTCTGGGACTAGTCTTGTTGCAAACCTTTGCACTTTCTCTAGTTTCTTTACGTGCTTGGCTAGGTGTGGGTTCCAAACTGGTGCCGCATACTCCAATATGGGCCTAACGTACACGGTGTACAGGGTCCTGAACGATTCCTTATTAAGATGTCGGAATGCTGTTCTGAGGTTTGCTAGGCGCCCATATGCTGCAGCAGTTATTTGGTTGATGTGCGCTTCAGGAGATGTGCCTGGTGTTATACTCACCCCAAGATCTTTTTCCTTGAGTGAGGTTTGTAGTCTCTGGCCCCCTAGACTGTACTCCGTCTGCGGTCTTCTTTGCCCTTCCCCAATCTTCATGACTTTGCACTTGGTGGGGTTGAACTCCAGGAGCCAATTGCTGGACCAGGTCTGCAGCCTGTCCAGATCCCTTTGTAGTTCTGCCTGGTCTTCGATCGAATGAATTCTTCTCATCAACTTCACGTCATCTGCAAACAGGGACACTTCGGAGTCTATTCCTTCCGTCATGTCGTTCACAAATACCAGAAACAGCACTGGTCCTAGGACTGACCCCTGTAGGACCCCACTGGTCACAGGCGCCCATTCTGACATCTCGCCACGTACCATGACTCGCTGTTGTCTTCCTGACAAGTATTTCCTGATCCATTGTAGAGCCTTTCCTGTTATCCCGGATTGGTCCTCCAGTTTTTGCACTAATCTCTTGTGTGGAACTGTGTCAAACGCCTTCTTACAGTCCAAGAAAATGCAATCTACCCACCCCTCTCCCTCTCTTGTCTTACTGCTGTCACCCTGTCATAAAACTCCAGTAGGTTTGTGACATAGGATTTCCCATCCCTGACACCATGTTGGCTGCTGTTGATGAGATCATTCCTTTCTAGGTGTTCCACCACTCTTCTCCTGATAATCTTCTCCATGACTTTGCATACTATACATGTCAGTGACACTGGTCTGTAGTTTAATGCTTCATGTCTGTCTCCTTTTTTAAAAATTGGGACTACATTTGCTGTCTTCCATGCCTCAGGCAATCTCCCTGTTTCGATAGATGTATTGAATATTGTTGTTAGGGGTACACATAGAGCCTCTGCTCCCTCTCTCAGGACCCATGGAGAGATGTTATCCGGCCCCATTGCCTTTGACGTATCTAGTTCACTCAGAAGCCTCTGTGTGTGTGTGTGTGTGTGTGTGTGTGTGTGTGTGTGTGTGTGTGTGTGTGTGTGTGTGTGTGTGTGGTTGTGTGTGTGTGTGTGTGTGTGTGTGTGTGTGTGTTCGTGTGTGAGTGTGTGTTTGTGTGTGTGTGTGTGTGTGTGTGTGTGTGTGTGTGTGTGTGTGTGTGTGTGTGTGTGTGTGTGTGTGTGTGTGTGTGTGTGTGTGTGTGTGTGTTTTACCTAATCAATGTTTGTATTAATAACTCATTACGATTGTGACCTGATATAAACATGTAAACAGTTCATTACCTTTGTAACTTGTTCAACTATCAAAACTTATCAGCCCAGTCCCTGGACCCATTATGCACCTCTGTAATCGTTTGACCACCGCCGCCCACAGGATGGGTATGGGGTGCATAACAAAGATGTTAAAATAACTACACCTCTGCCTCTCTCATTCCTATACCTCTGTTTCTGTCTCCCTCTCACACCTTCCTGAGTCTACAACATCCAGTAAACAAACTGCAGTGCTCATGTATTTGCCTGCTTTATATGTTGGAGCGTTTTCAGTAGTTATAATTCTACAATTTTGGTGTTTGATGTTGGCTGGTGGTGATAGAGAGAGGTCATTCGCTCTTCCTTCCTCCACTATAGTGCCAGTGGTACCCACACACACACACCCTCTCTTATTTTTTGTCGGAGTTTATCTTAATACCCATTTTGGGCATAACATAAGAAAATAACAATGAGAGAACAATGCAGCAGGCTTAAATGTCTTCTTAGTACTACACAAGAACATAACAATGGAGGAACATTGCAGCAAGCCTATATTTGTCAGGTCCTATTCAAATACAACAATTATCACTCACTTTTCACTAACTCATTTTTCAAAGCTACCCAAAATAATAACATCATTAACCCTAATGACCTACGTTAGGCATATATTATAGCAGGTTATTGTAGTGTACTGAGGGAGGGAGAGACTGAGGGCAGGTGAGACAATTAACATAGATAAATAATACAAATATCAATATCAAAAGCCAACTAACCCTGACTATAATATTTATATTTTATAATCTTCTGGCATATTGCCTGTCCACTACACGAGGGTCATTATGGATGCATGTAATCTGTTTACCACCAGTCGGAAATACTTATCACAAACGTGCACATTAATGTAGTATACTCTCGGTGTATATTGAGTGAGAGAATTCTCTACTCAGTTCATATATCCTTCGCATATTTAACACCAAATCCATAATAAATATATAAGGAGCTAATACTGCATACATTTTTATTATAATCAAGGGGGAAGCGCTAAACCCGGAGGATTATACAGCGCCTGGGGGGGGGGATGTGATGGCAATATAAACACAAATGCAGTATAATGTGATCCTTTATTGACTACGTTTCGCCCACACAGTGGGCTTTTTCAAGTCACAAACAGAACTACCTGGGGTGGAAGGAACGCGAGTATTTATAGTCCGGCTGAGGTCAGGTGAAGAATGCTGCATCTGATGATGTACCGAGTTGGGTTGTAGAGTCTAAAAACTTGGGTAGCTTGGAAAGGAGACTGGACAAGTTTGTGAGCAGACCTTCTACAGTGTTCTTATGTGGGATAGCGATGAAGAAGTTTCTTGGCAAGTGGTTCAGCTATGTTATAGAAGCCACTATTCTGGTTGAAGTTGTCGGATATAGAAATAAGTGATGATTCCAGGATTCTTCGGTATTGAGTGTTGTCTTCTGTGGCGATAAGTCTTGAGTTTCTGTAGTTTATCAAGTGGTTGTGTGAATTACGGTGTTGTACGCAGGCATTCCTTGTGTCGTCAGACCTGCTTGCGTATTGGTGTTCTGAAATACGTGTTTGGAGGTCCCTTGATGTTTCGCCCACGTATAACTTGTTGCAGTCATTACAAGGGATTATGTATACCCCTGCAGAGGATGGAGGCTTGTCCTGCCTACTACTGGTGATGTCCTTGATGGTCGTGGTTGTGGAGGTAGATACTTGGAATGATGTTTTGGCAAAGATGTTGGAAACATGTTTGGCAATGGAGTTGGTGGGAAGGACTATGTATCTCTTCTCGGCAGTGTCTTCTCTGGGTGTGTTGAAGATGTTTAATGCTCGCCGTCTGCAGTCTCTGATGAAGTGACGAGGATAGTGGAGTTTGGAAAATACCTGTTCAATTATAGTGCATTCTTCCTCAAGGAACTCGTTGCTGCAGATTCTGAGTGCACGCAGGAAGAAGCCTATAATTACACCACGTTTGGTTTTGGTGTCGTGGTGAGAGTAGAAGTGGAGAAGATCGTTTTGGTTGGTGGGTTTTCGATAGACTTTAAAACGAAGTTCGTGGTCAGCTTTGCAGAGTAGAACATCAAGGAAAGGAAGAGTGTTGTCGACCTCTTCTTCAAGTGTGAACTGGATTGAAGGCTCGACCTGGTTGAGCTTGTCTTGGAGAGCTTGAACGTTGAAGCGTTTAGGAGTTATGAGGAGAATGTCGTCAACATAACGGAGCCAGGTGACAGACGAAGGAATAATGGTGGAGAAACGTTCGGCTTCTAGATGTTCCATGTATAGGTTCGCCAGGACTGCACTGAGTGGCGAACCCATGGGTAGTCCAAAAGTCTGCTGAAAGAGGTGATTTTCAAAAGAGAAACACGTAAAGCCAACACATAGTTCAACCAGGTCGATGAAATCGCTGGCTGGAATGGGAAGATCAAGTGAATCGTCAATTTTCTTGCGCAAGAGATCGATGGCTTGTTTAGTAGGTACTTTAGTGAATAGGGAAGTCACGTCAAGGCTGGAAAGTTTCTTGTTCCTGATGTTGATGTTGCGAATGCGATTGAGAAGATCACCTGAGTGTTTGAGATGTGCTGGACTGATAGTGCCCAAGAGTTTCGAGAGGTGTTTGGCGAGAATTCCTGAGAGCTGGTGGGGAGCACTGCCTATTCCCGAGGATATGGGCCTCAGTGGGATACCAGGCTTGTGAGTCTTTGGCAGGCCGTACATTCTGGCAGGTCTGGGGTTGCTGGGCATGGTGTGCAGAAGTTTCTTCCCTTGTTCTGAGCTCCTCAGAATGCGGCGAGTCCTTTGAAGAAAAGTTTTAGTAAGGTTGTCCACTTGGTTAGTTGTGAGAGGTTTGTAGGTATCTGGGTCATTAAGTAGATTGAGCATTTTGTTCCTGTAATCGTCAGTGTTCATGATAACAACACCACCTCCTTTATCAGCGGTGGTGACCCTGATGGTCGTGTCTTCTGCTAAACCTTTGAGTGCATTGATGTAACGTCGGGGTATGACTGGGGAGCTGCGTGTTGAGATGGCTGCTGAGATGATGCCTTGAAGATAGCCTTTTTGGAAGTCGGAGTCATTGTGTCTGTAGTTTTTGGCGATGAAATTGAGGTCTTGTTTTGGTTTCGTAATTCCTGTTGCGAATTTGAGGCCTAAGCTGAGGGCTTCAGTTTCTGTGGTTGACAGTGGACGAGATGAAAGATTTTGAATAATTTCAGGTCTTCCTAAACTTTTCCAATTACTATTATCGCAGAGTGTTTGTAGTTTCCTAGTAAGTCTGATCTTCTGTTGAACATTCGCTGTGGTAACTCTGCTGCGAATGATTTCGGCGGTGCGTCTGTTCATGTTGCCCCGGAGTGTTGTGCCTAGTGTTCTGGCTTGGAGAAAAGCTTCCTTTGTAGCATTGTTTAAGTCATCTGCACACTCTTCAAGGTAGGTCCGAGCTGTAGCGGAGAAAGGTGGTTTGATGTTGGCAATTTGAGGAGGAGTAGATCTTGGTAAGACCATTTCTTGGATGCAGTCACGAAGAAAATTGTGTCTGTTGCGAAGTGAGTAAGCTTTTAGGAGAAGGTCCAGGTATTCTCTGTGTGAAGCAAAATCTTTCATCTCGTCCACTGTCAACCACAGAAACTGAAGCCCTCAGCTTAGGCCTCAAATTCGCAACAGGAATTACGAAACCAAAACAAGACCTCAATTTCATCGCCAAAAACTACAGACACAATGACTCCGACTTCCAAAAAGGCTATCTTCAAGGCATCATCTCAGCAGCCATCTCAACACGCAGCTCCCCAGTCATACCTCGACGTTACATCAATGCACTCAAAGGTTTAGCAGAAGACACGACCATCAGGGTCACCACCGCTGATAAAGGAGGTGGTGTTGTTATCATGAACACTGACGATTACAGGAACAAAATGCTCAATCTACTTAATGACCCAGATACCTACAAACCTCTCACAACTAACCAAGTGGACAACCTTACTAAAACTTTTCTTCAAAGGACTCGCCGCATTCTGAGGAGCTCAGAACAAGGGAAGAAACTTCTGCACACCATGCCCAGCAACCCCAGACCTGCCAGAATGTACGGCCTGCCAAAGACTCACAAGCCTGGTATCCCACTGAGGCCCATATCCTCGGGAATAGGCAGTGCTCCCCACCAGCTCTCAGGAATTCTCGCCAAACACCTCTCGAAACTCTTGGGCACTATCAGTCCAGCACATCTCAAACACTCAGGTGATCTTCTCAATCGCATTCGCAACATCAACATCAGGAACAAGAAACTTTCCAGCCTTGACGTGACTTCCCTATTCACTAAAGTACCTACTAAACAAGCCATCGATCTCTTGCGCAAGAAAATTGACGATTCACTTGATCTTCCCATTCCAGCCAGCGACTTCATCGACCTGGTTGAACTATGTGTTGGCTTTACGTGTTTCTCTTTTGAAAATCACCTCTTTCAGCAGACTTTTGGACTACCCATGGGTTCGCCACTCAGTGCAGTCCTGGCGAACCTATACATGGAACATCTAGAAGCCGAACGTTTCTCCACCATTATTCCTTCGTCTGTCACCTGGCTCCGTTATGTTGACGACATTCTCCTCATAACTCCTAAACGCTTCAACGTTCAAGCTCTCCAAGACAAGCTCAACCAGGTCGAGCCTTCAATCCAGTTCACACTTGAAGAAGAGGTCGACAACACTCTTCCTTTCCTTGATGTTCTACTCTGCAAAGCTGACCACGAACTTCGTTTTAAAGTCTATCGAAAACCCACCAACCAAAACGATCTTCTCCACTTCTACTCTCACCACGACACCAAAACCAAACGTGGTGTAATTATAGGCTTCTTCCTGCGTGCACTCAGAATCTGCAGCAACGAGTTCCTTGAGGAAGAATGCACTATAATTGAACAAGTATTTTCCAAACTCCACTATCCTCGTCACTTCATCAGAGACTGCAGACGGCGAGCATTAAACATCTTCAACACACCCAGAGAAGACACTGCCGAGAAGAGATACATAGTCCTTCCCACCAACTCCATTGCCAAACATGTTTCCAACATCTTTGCCAAAACATCATTCCAAGTATCTACCTCCACAACCACGACCATCAAGGACATCACCAGTAGTAGGCAGGACAAGCCTCCATCCTCTGCAGGGGTATACATAATCCCTTGTAATGACTGCAACAAGTTATACGTGGGCGAAACATCAAGGGACCTCCAAACACGTATTTCAGAACACCAATACGCAAGCAGGTCTGACGACACAAGGAATGCCTGCGTACAACACCGTAATTCACACAACCACTTGATAAACTACAGAAACTCAAGACTTATCGCCACAGAAGACAACACTCAATACCGAAGAATCCTGGAATCATCACTTATTTCTATATCCGACAACTTCAACCAGAATAGTGGCTTCTATAACATAGCTGAACCACTTGCCAAGAAACTTCTTCATCGCTATCCCACATAAGAACACTGTAGAAGGTCTGCTCACAAACTTGTCCAGTCTCCTTTCCAAGCTACCCAAGTTTTTAGACTCTACAACCCAACTCGGTACATCATCAGATGCAGCATTCTTCACCTGACCTCAGCCGGACTATAAATACTCGCGTTCCTTCCACCCCAGGTAGTTCTGTTTGTGACTTGAAAAAGCCCACTGTGTGGGCGAAACGTAGTCAATAAAGGATCACATTATACTGCATTTGTGTTTATATTGGTATTGTTCCAGTCACGGTATTGTGCCTTTTCGTTATTTAAAAAAATCATTAAAGAGTATTTTTCATTGTTACTTACAAAAATATTTTTAAGTATTTGTCTTGCTTTTATTCTTGTAAATATAGAAAACCCATTTGTTTTTATATAATCTCCTATGATTGTATTGCGTGTAACATTTTGATTTCCATTAATATTGGTGCTTTGAAGCTTGAATTCCATTAATATTTGTTCTCATTCGTGTTATTATAACCAGATGCATTTCACTTGCTATTTAGTTTGCCTAGATCCAGAATATATTTATTTTATCAAAATGGTATACAATACCGACAGGTTGTTAGGTAAGACACATATGCAACAGTTAGACAACTTTATTCCGAAACGTTTCGCCTACACAGTAGGCTTCTTCAGTCGAATACAGAAAGTAGGCAGGAACAGTAGAGATGTGAAGACGATGTAATCAGTCCATCACCCTTAAAGTCGTAGAATTTGAGGTTGTCAGTCTCAAGCGATACCAGACAAAAACTTCTCAACGCAGGCTTCACCATTATTTGGACTCCTGAGCACCGTGCCAAAAGCACAGTCATTGCTAAACACGTAGACTACTCTCTCCTGACAGCCTATGACACAGACAAAGAAGACTTAATAAAAGATATCAGTACTAAGAACAAAGTCTCTGTTGACGATATTTACAGACCAGAAAACTCTACCATTCTCAAAATACGCTGTTCTACTCCTGCTGACGCCTCTACACTCTTCAGTCAAGGAATCTTTGCCAAGACCATCCGCATTCCTCCAAACGCTCTCTTCACTCCGAACTTCCACCCAATCACACAATGTCTTAAATGCTACAAATTCGGCCACGACAAAAACACATGCACATCTACACAAGTCTGCTCCAGATGTTCAGCAACTGGCCACTTCTGGAATACTTGCAACCTCCCCCTTAAATGTTCTAACTGCGGCGGGTCACACACTGCAGTTGCAAATTCCTGCCCTTCTAGAAAGCACATTCTCTCCTCCCTCAGAGCAAACCAACCTCCCTCCCTACCCAACCCCTTCCCTGCTCCTCCCTCCCCTTCCTTACCTCCCTCCCCTTCCACACCTCCCTCCCCTACCCCCAATGCCTGGGCCTCCCCACGCACTTGGTCTACCTCTTCTACTCTACACACATCAAACACCAACACACAGACTACAAGCACTTCTCCTTCTACACCCACACTAGACTACAAAACTAACTGTCAACTTGCCACTGCTGCCCACTCTGCGATGGTAATCTCACAAGCTTACCAATCAGACTACTCACATGTCCTTAACCTAATCTTGTCTGCTAACAATCTTCCCTCTTTAATTATCCCTCCTTCCTGCTTCTCTTCCAAGCCTCCTACAACCTCTCCCTCCTTCCTCTCTCCCACCCCCCCACTTCCTACTCCCACCAGCTCTCCTCCTCCACTACCTCTCTTCACTACTTCTACACCTCCCACCAACACCCCTACTGCTACTGCTACGACCACCCCTCCCCCCACTTCCTTACCCACTTCATCCCCTTCCAAAGCTTCCACTTCCTCACAGCTTACCAAAACTTCCACTTCCTCTGCATCCACCTTCGCCCACTCCACCACAACCAAAACCTCATCCAGGTCCAACTCCACCTCCTCCAGACAAAATCCACTCAAACCTAAACCTACCCCAACTTCTAACGGACAGACCAAAGAACATAAAAACAGATCCATCTCTTCCTCCCCCTCCAGGAAACGGGTCCGTAGCACCTACAAACACACATCCACTGATGGCACCACTATCACGGGCTTTAATCCAAACTCCTCCCCCGACATTAACTTTGCTAAGACGAAACCATTAAATCACGTTTAAGGTGATTCAGTTCAACGTACGTTCTTACTTTACAATTAGACACCTACTGGCCGAGCTCCTTGAAGCAGAGAGGCCAGATATTGTTTTGCTAAACAGTACCTGCCTCAAAGCCCCTCAATGTATCCGCCATTATGGTTATACTGCACTACAGTCCCCCTATGATCCCCACGATGGGGTTGCCATCCTTGTCAATTCCAACATAAAACATGAATTTCTCCCAATCCCTTTTATTCACCAACACTGTCTTGCGGTCAGAATACACACCCACCTTGGCCCCTTTATCTTTTTCACCACCTATGCTCGCCCAAACACTACTCTCAACATACACGACCTCTCCTTAGTCTTCAACTACACCAACACACCAACTTACCTACTAGCTGACATGAATGCCAAACACACTGCCTTTCATCACACCAGTAACAACCAACTTGGTCACCAATTACTCAACTTCACAAACCATAAACACCTAATTCATCTTGGCCCAGACTTCAATACCTTCTTCAACCACACGGGCCAAGGCAAACCAGACATCATTCTGGCAAACCGAGCCAGCTCTCTATTTCAACATTACATCTCACCTGGCCCTATTACAGGCTCTGATCACATCCCAGTCATCTTACACATCTCCTCCAACCCTATCCTCATTCCAACCACACCTTCATTCTCCTACAAGAACGCTGACTGGGATGCTTTCAAACAACACATAGACAATATTAACCTCACCTATGACTACAACAACAAACCTATCTCTGACATCGATACTCAACTTGATCTCATCCAGGACACCATTACACAAGCAGCCAACATCGCAATACCAAAGAAAACTCACACCACTCGTTATTCCTTCAAACCGTCACTCAGAACAAGAAGACTAATTATCTGCTACCACAACCGCTTCCTCTACAACACACATAGATTTAATCAAGTCCGATTAGATCTCACTTACCTTAGAAACAACATTTTACACAGCCTAGACCAAGACCACAACAATCACTGGTCACGACTAATACAACAAGCGGACAGGCAGCGTGTTAAAAACACTAAAGCCTTCTGGAACTTTATCAAAAAAATCAGAGGCACTACTCCCACCAACAAATTCAAACACATCACCCACAACAACACACACATCTCAGACCCACAGGCTGCTACCAACATCTTCAAACACATCTGGGAGAACATCTTCCACGCTCACCCACCTCACCCTAACGTTATTCAACACATTCAGAACATAGAACACTGGAACACTGCACACACACAAGAAACAACACCAGACAGCCACATACATCTAGACACTCTTACCTCCTCCCAAGAACTCGACACTCCTTTCACCAACACAGACATTAAAACTCTCCTCAGACACCTTCCTCCAAAGGCTCCTGGTGCCTCTGGCCTAAACCATATTATCCTGAAACACCTTCCTGACTCTATCATTACTGCCTACACAAACCTCCTCAATGCCTCCCTTGCCTCTGGATACTTCCCTTCCCTCTTCAAAGCTGCTACTGCTATCCTCCTTCCTAAACCCAATAAAGACCACTCTGACCCTAGAAACTATCGCCCTATCAGCCTCCTCGAAACTTTAGGAAAACTCTTTGAAAAACTCATTAATCATCGCCTTCGCAGATACCTGGAACATAATTCTCTACTTTCAGATGGCCAGTTTGGCTTCAGAACACACAGATCCACACAGGATGCCATTAACATCATTCTCAACTACATCCACATAAACACAAAACAAAGAAACAGGACAGCCCTGGTTGCAAAAGACGTTGAAAAAGCTTTTGACACTGTGTGGCACGAGGGGCTCAAGTACAAACTCTGCACTAACTTCAACCTGCCTCTCAATACTCGTAAACTCCTCTGCAACTTCCTAGACGGCCGTACCATGAGAATCAAATTCCAAGGCTGTTACTCTGACTACTTCACACTAAATGCTGGAGTACCCCAGGGATCTGTCCTTTCCCCTACCCTCTACATTTTATACACTAACGACATTCCAACACCTGTATACCACAACTCCATCACACTAGCCTATGCAGACGACATTACACAACTTATCACTCATGCCAATATAGATACACTCACACACAAAACACAAAATGAGGTTGACAGGATAGCCATCTGGGAACAAAAATGGAGGATCAAAACCAATGCAGCAAAATCCAGCATTACGTATTTTAACTACAGGAAACGTGATCCTCCATTACCTGTCGAACTCAGAACAGCTGACACCCGCACTTACTTCCCTATCACACAATCTGTCACTGTCCTTGGCGTTAATCTTGACTACCTTCTTCGTTTACACGGACACATTCACTCAAGGCATGCAATAGCTAGTAAGGCCCTTGCGGGCCTCTACAAGCTGAAACATGCCTCTCAACGCACCAAACTACACCTCTACAAATCCCTAATACGTCCTCTGATAACTTACTCTCCTCTAGCCCTCTCTCTTGCAGCAAAAACAAACTTACTTAAACTGCAGCGTGTCCAGAACAAGGCGCTGCGCTGGGTGCTTGATGTCAGATGGGAGGACTTCGCCACAAGCGAGTCTCTCCATGCCCAGTTAGACGTCCCTGCGCTGAATCTGTACTGGAAGAGGCTCAGTGACAGACAGATAGACAAACTTGAGACACGACATGACTACTGGACCTCTCTCCTTGACGAAGACATTCGCAGACCCACAAACCAACACAACCTTTTCTACTCCTTGCATGATCCTGCTCCTAACCCTACTTACAAATAACCTTGGATCCGCTGACAGGTACCTTCTAAGACAGGTACCATTCTCTGACCCACGTTCGCCTTAGCTTTTTTGGGTTAAGACATGACTCAGTTCTGCACTCCTCTCTAGCTCTAAACGTCGCATGTCCCTTACTCCCAGCTCACCCCACCGGAGTCCCAACAGAAGAACCTGAATTTCTCTTTTCAATATCTGTCCCACGATCGCCTTTGCTGCTGGGTTAAGCCCTGGCTCTATTTCTACGACTAAGAACACTCCTCTCCAGCACTATTCTTCGTCTGTCCCGTCTTCCCCGCTCATCCCATTTGGGATCTTACCTGAACTTTCGTTCGTTCGTTCGCTTGATCTTCAGATAGTTCCTGACTATGGAACACATGTGAGGCGTCTGGTTGTCTTTGTTGTGGACGTTTCGCCATCCAGTGGCTGGCTGGATGGCGAAACGTCTACGATGGGGATGCCCGGGTGTTGTGCATGTGTCTTAATTTCATCTTGTCGGTAATATATACAATTCTTGTACTACTACTACTACTACTACTACTACTACTACTACTACTACTACTACTACTACTACTACTACTACTACCTCCACCTCTTCCTGCCTATATATAGCCGTCCTGCTCCACCTCTGTTAGTGTGACTTTGTCAATGGTCCAAGTCGGACCGAAACGTCGTCGTAAGCTTCTCTCTTTTATGTGCGGGTTATTTGTGTACCAAATTATTTAGAAATATCCACTCATTATGTAATTCTAACACTTATCTAATTTTACTATACCAATAGCCTTAGTGTATTATATATTATATTCTGCACATGTATAATTTTAAGTAAACCTCTGTTTTTGATGCCCTAAAGAATTTTCTACTATAGTTGTAGCCTCGATAGGCAATGACAGTTGTAGATGATTCTTCAGTGCTATCCTTCTCTAAATTTGCTTTGTTATCGTTACAAAAGTTTAACAGAAGTGTCTTCCTCTACCTCCATGTATTTTATACAGTTCATTCGTTTGTTGTGTGCCTGTGTTTTTGTATTTAATTTCTTTCACGTGACTCTTCTTTTTACTGACCTGGCTCCCCATTTTTAAAAGAAGGTAGAAGTGACAATGTAGCTCGTTTGCTTACCCAGCTTCTCCTCCCGTACATCCTAATTTTAAGTGTTCTCTAGAGTATACCTATTTTCAAACTCGTTTCACAAGTGGGGGAAAAATGTAATTACATTGGTCAACAAAGCGTTCTTAACAGAGATCATTTTTGGTGTTCTATAGATTTTTTAATGCTAATTGCAAAACTGCTATCGTTATTCTCTATCATTTAAGTTTTTCTCTGCCACGTACACTTCTCGAGATAAGACCGATATTTTTCTTTCCTTCTAAAGGCCTCAGACAAATAGAGAAACTAAAACCTAACAAATCCCCAGGCGGCTACCTGATGAACTGTTTGCAAGGGTGTTAAAAGAATGTAAAGAGGAACTTAGCATACCTTTGGCTAATCTTTTTAACATATCACTACAAACTGGCATAGTGCCTGATAAGTGGAAAATGGCAAATGTAATACCTATTTACAAGGCAGGTGACAGGTCCTTGGCTTCGAACTATAGACCAATAAGCCTTACCTCCATAGTGGGAAAATTTATGGAATCAATAATTGCCGAAGCAATTCGTAGCCATCTTGACAGGCACAGATTGATTAATGAATCTCAACACGGTTTTACAAAGGGGCGTTCCTGTCTTACGAATTTACTAACTTTTTTCACTAAGGTGTTTGAGGAGGTAGATCATGGTAATGAATATGATATTGTGTATATGGACTTCAGTAAGGCTTTCGATAGAGTTCCACACCAGAGGCTATTGAGGAAACTTAAGGCACACGGAATAGGAGGAGAAATTTTTTCCTGGGTAGAGGCATGGCTGACAAATAGGCAGCAGAGAGTTTGCATAAATGGGGAGAAATCAGAATGGGGGCACGTCACAAGCGGTGTTCCTCAGGGGTCAGTGTTGGGCCCGTTGTTGTTCACAATTTACATAAACGACATAGATGAGGGAATAAATAGCGACATAAGCAAATTTGCTGATGACACCAAAATAGGCCGTCCAATTCATTCTAATGAGGACACTAGAGCACTCCAGGATGATTTGAATAGACTGATGCAATGGTCGGAGAAGTGGCAGATGCAGTTTAATATTGACAAATGCAAAGTTCTAAATGTTGGACAGGAAAATAACCATGCCACATATAAACTAAATAATGTAGATCTTAATACTACTGATTGCGAAAAGGATTTAGGAGTTCTGGTTAGCAGTAATCTAAAACCAAGACAACAGTGCATTAGTGTTCGCAATAAAGCTAACAGAATTCTTGGCTTCATATCTAGAAGTATAAATAATAGAAGTCCTCAGGTTGTTCTTCAACTCTATATATCCTTGGTTAGGCCTCATTTAGACTATGCTGCTCAGTTCTGGTCACCGTATTACAGAATGGATATAAATGCTCTGGAAAACGTACAGAGGAGGATGACAAAGATGATCCCATGTATCAGAAATCTTCCCTATGAGGATAGACTGAGGGCCCTGAATCTGCACTCTCTCGAAAGGCGTAGAATTAGGGATGATATGATCGAGGTGTATAAATGGAAAACAGGAATAAATAAAGGGGATGTAAATAGCGTGCTGAAAATTTCCAGCCAAGACAGGACTCGCAGCAATGGTTTCAAGTTGGAAAAATTCAGATTCAGAAAGGATATAGGAAAGCACTGGTTTGGTAATAGAGTTGTGGATGAGTGGAACAAACTCCCGAGTACAGTTATTGAGGCTAAAACGTTGTGTAGTTTTAAAAATAGGTTAGATAAATACATGAGTGGGCGTGGGTGGGTGTGAGTTGGACCTGACTAGCTTGTGCTGCTGGGTCTGGTGCAGTGCTCCATCCTTGAGTGGAGATGACCATACTAGGTGGGTCATTGGGCTAATCCGGGGGGGACATAGGCCTGCTCCGCAAGGGTCAATAGGCCTGTTGCAGTGTTCCTTCTTTCTTATGTTCTCATGTTTTTATGTGCAGACCAGTGTCACTGATATGCATATTATACAAAATCATGGAGATTATCAGAAGAGTGGTGGAACACCTAGAAAGGAATGAGCTTATCAACGACAACCAGCACAGATTCAGGGACTGAAAATCCTGTATCACAAACCTACCTGAGTTTTTTTTATTTATTTATTTATTTATTTAGTAATTTAAGCATACAAACAGAGGTACAAAAAATACAGGAAAGAGCAGCATGCCAAAGCCACTTATATGCATAGCATTACGGGCTGGCTTAAAATTAACTTAAGATTAACTAAGCAATGATGAAATCAGTGATAAAACATTATTGTAAACAGATAACTATAAAGCACAAATGAGTATTACAAAGACAGGTCATATGGTTGCATGCATTGCTGTACATTCAGTCGAATGGAGTATTCTGTTAGGTAGTGTATTTAAAAAAATAACAAAGTTAGATTGGGTCCTAGGTTTAACATTTGTGTGATATAATTGTGAGTAACATATAGGATATACAATTTATAAGGTTCAGTTATTCAGTATTTATTTGGTTTTGAGTGAGTAAGTGATCTTTGAGAAGAGACTTGAATTTATAAACAGGTAGTGTTTCTTTTATATTTACAGGTAATGAATTCCAGATTTTAGGGCCTTTTATGTGCATTGAGTTTTTGCATAGCGTGAGATGGACACGAGGAACATCAAAGAGTGATCTGTGCCTTGTGTTATGGTCATGTGTTCTGTTGAGGTTGGCAAGGAGATGTTTGAGGGGAGGGTTAATATCAGAGTTAAGTGTTCTATGTATGTAATAGGTGCAATAATAAGTATGGATGTTTTGTATGGTGAGTAGGTTGAGTGTTTTGAATATTGGTGGAGTGTGCTGCCTGTAGTGAGAATTTGTTATCATTCTAACTGCAGCCTTTTGTTGGGTAATTAGTGGTCTGAGATGGTTAATTGTTGTTGAGCCCCATGCACAAATTCCATAGGTGAGATAGGGGTAAATAAGAGAGTGATAAAGGGCCAGGAGGGCTGACTGTGGAACATAGTACCGTATCTTCGATAGTATGCCTACAGTCTTGGAAATTTTCTTAGAAATTTGTTGTATATGTGTATGAAATTTGAGTCTATTATCGAGGTGGATTCCTAAGAATTTTCCCTCTGTTAGCTTTGTGATAGGTGATCCGTTTATCATTATGTTAAGAGGTACATCTGTAGCTCTGTTACCAAACTGAATGAAGTAGGTTTTGTCAATGTTTAGTGTAAGTTTGTTAGTCCTCATCCAGGTAGATATTTTCTGTAATTCGGTGTTTACAGTATTGGCTAGCGTGACTGGGCTCGGGTGAGAGAAGACGTATGTAGTGTCATCTGCAAAAAGTGTGGGTTTGAGTAATTGCGAAGCATTTGGTAGGTCATTTATGTATAGGAGAAAGAGAAGAGGGCCAAGGACACTTCCCTGTGGGACACCAACTGTAATTGGTTGTGCGGAAGAGCTTGCCCCATTTGCGTACACATATTGGCTTCTGTTGCTGAGGTAAGACTTGAGGTAGTTGAGGGAGTGCCCTCTAATACCATAGTGTGACAATTTTACGTGGAGCAAGTCATGGTCAACTGTATCAAAAGCTTTACGTAAGTCAATGAAGATCCCCAGTGGGACTTCTTTTTTCTCTATTGCAGTGTATATATGTTCTAGCATGTGTATAATAGCATCATTAGTATTTTTATTAGGCCTGAATCCAAATTGGCAGGGGTTGAGAATGTTTTGGGAGATGAGGTAGGAGTAGATTCGTTTATGAATTAATTTTTCGAAGATTTTTGAGAGAGGGTGTAAATTGGATATTGGCCTATAGTTATTCAACTCTGTTTGGTCTCCTCCTTTATGGATCGGGGTGACCCTTGCTATTTTGAGAACTGTAGGGAAGGTGGAGGATTCAATGGATTTGTTAAAGAGTGTTGCAATGATTGGTGATAGTACTTGTGACGCTTTTTTGTATATAAAGGGTGGTAAGGTATTTAAATCTCCTGCCTTGTTTTTTAGTGCGTTGATAATAAGGGAGACTTCGTATGGGTTAGTCGGAGCTAGGAACAGTGTGTTCGGGTAGTTGCCAGTGAGGTAGTCATTTGGTGGGGTATCTGAGCTTGGGATTTTATTGGCAAGGTTTTGACCTATAGTGGAGAAGAAATCATTGAGTCTGTTTGCTGTTTCTGTTGGTGGGAGTTGGGGTTCATCTGATTTTGCTAATTTTATTTCGCTATGTCGTGATATCTTTTTTGTTCCCAGAATTTCTGATAGGGTCTTCCAGGTCTTTTTTATATCACCTCGTAAGTTGGATAATCTGTTCTCATAATACAATTTTTTTGCCCTTCTTATCAGGCTGGTTAGGATTGACGAGTAACGTTTTGTTTGGTCTCTGGTTATGTGACCCATTCTGTACTGTTTTTCATATCGGTGTTTTGTATTTATGGATTTGAGAATGCTGGGTGTTAGCCAGGGACTGTTCAGTCTCTTAGCTGTCATCTGTTTAGTTTTTTTAGGGCAGTGCTTGTTATAAAGGTATTGGGTCTTTTTTAGAAAATTATTAAAACATTCGTCAATATCTGTATAGATTTCTAGCTCAGTGTGCCAGTCAATGTTTGTTACTGCTGTTGTGAAGTTATTAATGGCTGCCTCATTGTGAAGTCTGAAGGTGACTTTAGTAGTGTCTTGGGGTATTTTACCAAGAGTTGTTATGAGGAAAGTAGGGTAGTGGTCTGTGGTATTATCTGTAATTATGCCTGATTTTAAAGGGGATATGGTGTTGGTCCAGATGTGGTCAAGTAGGGAAACACTAGTCTCTGTAACTCTTGTAGGTTTTGTTACTGTTGGTAGCAACATGCAGTTACTCATTGTGTTTGTGAATTCAGTAACGTGTGGGTCCTGGTCTTGCAGGAGATTTATATTGAAGTCACCTGAGAGTAGTAAGTGATCTTTGTTCATGCGTGCATCAGTTATCATACTTCCTAGGTTTTGACTAAATTGGCTAATGTTTGATTGTGGAACTCTGTAGATGTTTATCACTGTGAGAGGTTTTTGTAGGTATTTGGATTTGAATTTAGCTATTATATATTCCCCATGTTCATCCCTTGTGCAAGTATTAGTGATACATTCTAGTTGGTCTGAGTAGTATATAGCTGTGCCACCCCCTTGTTGGTCTGGCCTACAGTTGTGTATGGCTGTGTAACCAGGAATGGCATAGACATCTGTAGTATCAGGCTTTAGCCAGGTTTCAGTTAGTGTAATGATGGACATATTGGCATGCAAGGAATTTAGTAATGCTAGGAGGTCAACCGAACACATCTCCTGAGGCCCTCTTCAACCAAATAACTGCAGCAGCATATGGGCGACTAGCATACCTCAGAATAGCATTCCGTCATCTCAGTATGACGTCGTTTAGGACTTTGTATACCGTGTACATCAGGTTCATGTTGAAGTATGCAGCACCAGTTTGGAACGCACACCTTACCCAGCATGTCCAAAATTTAAAGAAAGTGCAAAGGTCTAAAACGAGACTAGTTCCGGAGCAAAGGGGCATGTCTTAGGAGGAGAGGTTAAGGGAAATCGGCCTGACGACACTGGAAGATAGGAGGGACAGAAAGGAAAGGACATGATAACAACATATAAAATACTGAAAGGAATCGACGAGGTGGACAGAGAAATGATGTTCCAAAGATGGGACAGAACAACAATGGGTCACAATTGGAAGATGAAGACTCAGACGAGTGACAGTGATGTTAGGAAGCATTTCTTCTGTCACAAAATTGTCTGGAAAGCCAGGTGGTGGAGGCAGGATCTATATATAGCTTTAACCCTTTACCAGGAGGGGAGGGAGTGACCTAGTAGCGACCAGTGTTGAGACGGGGCCAGGATTTATTACTCGACCCCTGCAAACACAATTAGGTGAGAACACGCGAAAGAGGAAAACAGCAGTCAAGGACCTGGTAATCAGACTGAAGAAGGAAGGACTGGAGAACACAAGAAACCATCAATAAGTATGTGAAGAGCTCGACACGAGGTTTAAAGGAGCATTCACAGTGGAGACAGAAAGGATTCCAGAAAGCCGGAATGGTGGGGTAAACCATCATGTGCTTGACACATTACACACAACCGAGGAGGAGGTGAAGAGGCTGCTAAGTGAACTAGATACCTCCAAGGCGGTGGGACCAGACATCTCTCTGTGCGTCCAGAGAGAGGGAGCAAAGGCGCCGTGTGTGTCACTAACAACAATTTTCAACATCTCTTTCGAAATAGGGCAACTACCTGATGTATGGAAGACAGCAAATGTAGTCCCAGTTTTGAAGAAAGGAGAAAAACAGACAGTATGAAATTACGGAGCAGTGTCACTGGCATATATAGAATGTAAAGTCATGGAGAAGATTATCAGAAGAGTAGTGTAGGTTACTGCAAAAGCTAGAGGATCAGGCACACATAACAGGAAAGGCACTGCAATGGATAAGAGAATACCTTACAGGGAGGCAACAACGAGTCATGATACGTGACGAGGTGTCAAAGTGGGCGTCTGTGACAAGCGGGGTTCCACAGGGGTCAGTCCTTGGACCTGTGCTGTTGTTGGTATATGTGAATGACATAACGGAAGGGATAGACTCAGAAGTGTCTTTGTTTGTGGACGATGTGAAGTTAATGAGAAGGATCAAATCGGATGAGGATCAGGCAGGACTACAAAGAGACCTGGACAGGCTACAAGTCTGGTTCAGCAACTGGCTTCTTGAGTTTAACCCCGCCAAATGCAAAGTCATGAAGATTGGGGAAGGACAAAGAAGACCGCAGACACAATATAGTTTAGATGGCCAAAGTCTGCAAACCTCACTCAAGGAAAAAGATCTGGGGGTGAGTATAACACCGAGCATGTCTTCTGAGGCGCACATCAATCAGATAACTGCTGCAGCATACGGGCGCCTGGCAAACCTACGGATAGCGTTCCGATACCTCAGTAAGGAGTCGTTCAAGACTCTGTATACCATTTACGTCAGGCCCATACTGGAGTATGCAGCACCAGTTTGGAATCCACACCTAGTCAAGCACATCAAGAAATTAGAGAAAGTGCAAAGGTTTGCAACAAGACTAGTCCCAGAGCTACGGGGATTGTCCTACAAAGAAAGGTTGAGGGAAATTGGCCTGACGACACTGGAGGCCAGGAGGGTCAGGGGAGACATGATAACGACATACAAAATACTGCGCGGAATAGACAAGGTGGACAAAGACAGGATGTTCCAGAGATGGGACACAGACACAAGAGGTCACAATTGGAAGTTGAAGACTCAGATGAATCAAAGGGATGTTAGGAAGTATTTCTTCAGTCATAGAGTAGTCAAGCCGTGGAATAGCCTAGAAAGTGAAGTAGTGGAGGCGGGAACCATACATAGTTTTAAGGCGAGGTATGATAAAGCTCATGGAGCAGGGAGAGAGAGGACCTAGTAGCAATCAGTGAAGAGGCGGGGCCAGGAGCTATGACTCGACCCCTGCAACCACAAATAGGTGAGTACAAATAGGTGAGTACACACACACACACACACACACACATACACACACACACATACACACACACACACATACACACACACACACACACACACACACACATACACACACACACACACACATACACACACACACACACACACACACACACACACATACACACACACACACATACACACACACACACATACACACACACACACACACACACACACACACACACACACACACACACACACACACACACACACACATACACACACACACACACACACACACACATACATACACACACACACACACACACACACACACACACACACACATACACACACACACACACATACACACACACACACATACACACACACACACATACACACACACACACACACACACACACACACACACACATACACACACACACACACATACACACACACACACACACACACACACACACATACACACACACACACACATACACACACACACACACACACACATACACACACACACACATACACACACACACACACACACACACATACACACACACACACACATACACACACACACACACACTTAGAAAACCTAACTTAACCTTATTATAACAAGCGTATTTTAATTTAACCTAATCCAACTAAATATATATTTGAGATAAGTTTACAATATTTTAATAATAAAGAAACAGTGAAATATTTTTTTCGTTAGGTTCAGAATGATTTTTGCGGAATTATTGCATATACAGATGTTTGCTTGCCTTATTCAGCAAGAAGAGCATTGCTATTTAAGCCAAAATCGCAGTTTTACCTATTCGACACGACACACACACAAACGCACATACGCATATACTACAGGCCTAGTGTCTAATCGACATGTGCCTAGGACAAAATGGTAACACACACACACACACACATCCAAAAATTTCGATGACAGCGGTGAGTGAAATTGAAATGTGTGGTGCAGATCTGAATATTTCATGTTTGAAATAAATGGAAATTTTTATTCTCGTTAAATCTCGTTAAACAAATTTCAGCGTCTCTATTCCGAACAGCTTTTGTATTTAATGGCTGATGCATCTTAGTGTCAGGATAGTACCTATTAAGTTTCAATTGCGTACAGGAAAATTTGCTGATGTATTAATGTATTAAAAAGAATTGGAATCGTTGGAATGAGCCATGACTCATCTGCTCGGCTGCACATTGTCAATGATACCTGGAGGTTGTTCCGAGGGTCGCCGCCCCCGCAGCCCGTCCATGACCAGGACTCGAACTCAAGGCTCACACTGCCATTGGGTGACATAAGCACCAATTTGCCATTTTATTGAATAAATAATGATATTAATTTTTATTCACTAACGAATGCTACTTGTGATAGGCTTCAGCACTTTATTAACTACGTGTATTCTAAAATACTGATGGTAACTCGTAAGTTTAATCTGTATAGGAGAAATTTGATATTTACTCAAATAAATAACAAAAAGGCACAATACCGTGACTGGAACGATACACAAATAACCCGCACATAAAAGAGAGAAGCTTACGACGACGCTTCGGTCCGACTTTGTCAATGGTCCAAGTCGGACCGAAGCGTCGTCGTAAGCTTCTCTCTTTTATGTGCGGGTTATTTGTGTATTACTCAAATAGTTAGGAAACTTGGAATTTTTGGAATTACATCTCAAAAAACTCTCATTTAGTATACAAACTTACGAAGACGTTTAAGTCAGACTCGGACCATTAACTAGTCCTCAGTGTTACTAGTTAATTGTCCTAGTCTGACCGAAACGACATAAATTTCAGTCTCACAAAAGAGGATTATTTGTTTATTGTACCGGTTATGGTTTTGTGCTTTTATATTCTTCATTTGAGAATTTTTTTTTGTGATAGGCTTCTAACTGGTACCATTGATGTTCTCTACCAAACATAGCTTAACACTTACCTAGAGCGAGCACAGAAGAAATCAATCACAGTTTTAATAGGTAAATTGTTTGTGAATACATTGTACCTCTTTTGATCGGCTTCAAACCTTAAATGATGGTGTACTTTAATGAGAACTATTTTGGGTATTAATTTTGAGCTGTTTAGTTTCCAAATTATAAATTTATTTACCAGTTTTATGAAATTGTGTTTCTCACAAGATTTAATACTAATTTTTCTTACAAGATTAGAGAGAGATCTTTAAATATGATATAAATGTGGAAAATACTGTATATTTTCCGGAAATACGGTAATTTATAGGTAAATAGATGCCCTATATTGTATTTAATAAAAGTGTATTTTTAAAAGATGGTCAGTCGCCATTTTGTTTGAATTTGGATTAGAAACGTTGGTGTAATAGGAAGAATTTTTCGTGCTCTAGAGGTTAAAATTGGACTGACACGTCTCAAATAGGAGGCGAAATTGTTGGATGCGCAGTCCTGCATAACTTGAGATATCAGGCGACTGGACAAGACAGCTCCAGGAACCTCAGATAAGTCTTATGTAGTAACCTGGCCAGTGTTATTTTCATAGATAGACAGTCAAATTGGTGAGTGATATTAAGATATTCTCCTTCTGTTATATAAATGTGTGTATATATAATCCTTTTTTTTAATTTTAATATACAGTCCACAAATTTATATATTTACCAGTATTCCTGGTGATGTATATTTCATTTAATTAATAGGTCCAGAGCAACTTGTGGATATGACAGTGGTAGGTATCGAAGGGGGACATTTTTGCGACCTAGGTGTCCCAAATTCCTACTTGTCTAACTGATAAATAATAATTATCTTTGTTCATTTACTGTTTTGTACATAATGATACATTCAGATAAATGTAATTTTCCACAATAAATATGAAGAAAAAACTGTTTATTTTTTTAGTTTACCGAGGGGTGACTTTCCTGCTTTATGGAATAATTTTAACTGTTTTTGTTTACTTTATCTCAATTTTTGTTCATTACTCGAGAAACTTTATTGTGTTTTATCAAAATTTTCGTCTGGTACATATCGAGTTTTCATTTATTACTCAGGAAAGTCTTATTCAATCAGATATAAGATTTCAACGCATGTTTAATGTATTTCTGGCAAGACTCGTGAAACTATTTTCATTCGGTGTGACTTATACATAGTACTACATAGGAAACTTCTTTCTTCTCTTTTCTTGTTTTAGTGAGAATACTGGAGAAAGGCTCCTCATATTGGCCATTATTGCTGCTTTTAACCTCCAAACAGTACAGAATTATTTGATCTTATTGGATTACTTTCCTCTTGATGTTTTTGACGGGCTCTTGATCCAGGGAATTACTCGTGGCCTGGCTGATAGAGTCTCTCGTTTCACACACCGAGGGTCCGGGATCGATACTCGACATTAGCGAAACACTGGGCATGTTTACACCTACTGCTTATGTTCACCTAGAAGTAAGTAGGTACCTGGTGTTAGCCGAGTGTAGTGGGTTTATTATGAAGGACAAGATTAACGTTAACCGTCAGAAATACTTTGCATAACCAGGGTCTTTCTGTCATATTTTGTCAATGATCTCATTGATGTCATTAATAGTTAAATCATGTATTGAATATATAATGAATGATAATATTACTATAATTTTCCCCTTGTTTAAGAATCGAAATCGAATGTTTCTCGTAGCACAGGCACTGAATAATCACTAGAGACTGAGCCCTTTCTTCTGGTGGTGGTGGTGGTGGTGGTGTTGTGGTTTAAATCTATAGAAGGGTTTCCTTGTGTTATGGGAGTTACTGAGGTTGCTCTCCACTAATATGAAATGATTTTATGCTTCTACATACCATATTGATGTTGTTTGGATATTACACCATTTGTTGATCTAATACAAGTCGGTGCAGCTAGGTCGTGATTAGTGCGAGTTCGAATAGTGCAAAATTCGATTTATTGCTAATTATTACAATGCTAGATTTTTATGATAGCAAACATATATATATATATATATATATATATATATATATATATATATATATAATATATATATATATGCTGATATATATATATATGCGTAATAAGATCACAGTAAACAGGTGATTTTAAAATATGCAAAACAACCACTGTGAAAGAGTAGTGAAATTCCAAGCGCTTTCGTGACTACTCACATTGTCAAGGAACTATGAAAGTAATACATCAAAGGAAGGCAATTAAAGGGCTTAGACCACACCTCACAGTCAACTCCCACAACAAAGAAACACCTGACGCGCGACAATACCGGACTCATAAGAAAAGAGGAACACTGCAGTAGGTCCGCTGGTCCAACTAGACAGGTCCTCACGACATCCCACTAACAAATCATTCTACCCAAGAAATAAGGTTTATTATTTGTCCAATGTATTATTAAGCTCTAACCAAATTTTATTAATTATAAATAAATCTAATTTATACAAACTTAAGGAAATATTCATATTATTTTCAAAACTGCTTTTTATGAAACAAGATTCAATTATATTTCTGTCAACCATGGACTTGCTTGATACAACTTTCTCAACTTCTTGAAAATCATTTGTCTTTTCTAGATGTTTTAATTATTAAGGGTAATAATGAATTCAAATTTAAAATTTACAGAAAACCTACAAATAACTGTTCCTATGTACACTATTATTCTTCCCATCAAGATAAAGTTAAACTGTCTGTTTTCTCATCAATGTTTTTGAGAGCTTTACGTATTTGTAGTCCAGAGTTCATAGATGAAGAAATATCCAAAATTTATGAAATAGCCAATGATCTGAAATACCCGAGAAATGTAATTGATAAATCATTTAAAATTGCTAGAAATACTTTTTACAACCCAAAAAGGGACAACCAACCTTATTCAACTAAAAATATGTTGGTTCTCCCTTACCATGAAAACTTGGTTGATATGCCTTCTCTTCTTAAGACTTTTAATATTAAAGTTGTATTTAAAAATCTTGATACAGTAAAAAAAACTTTTGATAAAGAATTCCCCCCAAAATGCTGACGGATGTGTCTATAAGATTCCTTGTAAAATTTGCGATAAAGTTTATTACGGTCAAACTGGTAAAAGTCTCGAACTTAGATTAAAACAACATAAATATAGCATTAGAACTGGACAAGATTCCAATGCTCTATTTATTCATGTGAGAGATTTTAACCATCCAATTGATTTTCAAAAAGTTGAGAAAGTTGTATCAAGCAAGTCCATGGTTGACAGAAATATAATTGAATCTTGTTTCATAAAAAGCAGTTTTGAAAATAATATGAATATTTCCTTAGGTTTATATAAATTAGATTCATTTATAATTAATAAAATTTGGTCAGTTTAATAATACATTGGACAAATAATAAACCTTATTTCTTGGGTAGAATATTTTATTGGGATGTCGTGAGGACCTGTCTAGTTGGACCAGCGGACCTACTGTAGTGTTCCTCTTTTCTTATGAGTCCGGTATTGTCGCGCGTCAGGTGTTTCTTTGTTGTGGGAGTTGACTGTGAGGTGTGGTCTAAGCCCTTTAATTGCCTTCCTTTGATGTATTACTTTCATAGTTCCTTGACAATGTGAGTAGTCACGAAAGCGCTTGGAATTTCACTACTCTTTCACAGTGGTTGTTTTGCATATTTTAAAATCACCTGTTTACTGTGATCTTATATATATATATATATATATATATATATATATATATATATATATATATATATATATATATATATATATATATATATATATATATATACATATATATTATTTTTTATTATCACACTGGCCGATTCCCACCAAGGCAGGGTGGCCCGAAAAAGAAAAACTTTCACCATCATTCACTCCATCACTGTCTTGCCAGAAGGGTGCTTTACACTACAGTTTTTAAACTGCAACATTAACACCCCTCCTTCAGAGTGCAGGCACTGTACTTCCCATCTCCAGGACTCAAGTCCGGCCTGCCGGTTTCCCTGAATCCCTTCATAAATGTTACTTTGCTCACACTCCAACAGCACGTCAAGTATTAAAAACCATTTGTCTCCATTCACTCCTATCAAACACGCTCACGCATGCCTGCTGGAAGTCCAAGCCCCTCGCACACAAAACCTCCTTTACCCCCTCCCTCCAACCTTTCCTAGGCCGACCCCTACCCCGCCTTCCTTCCACTACAGACTGATACACTCTTGAAGTCATTCTGTTTCGCTCCATTCTCTCTACATGTCCGAACCACCTCAACAACCCTTCCTCAGCCCTCTGGACAACAGTTTTGGTAATCCCGCACCTCCTCCTAACTTCCAAACTACGAATTCTCTGCATTATATTCACACCACACATTGCCCTCAGACATGACATCTCCACTGCCTCCAGCCTTCTCCTCGCTGCAACATTCATCACCCATGCTTCACACCCATATAAGAGCGTTGGTAAAACTATACTCTCATACATTCCCCTCTTTGCCTCCAAGGACAAAGTTCTTTGTCTCCACAGACTCCTAAGTGCACCACTCACCCTTTTCCCCTCATCAATTCTATGATTCACCTCATCTTTCATAGACCCATCCGCTGACACGTCCACTCCCAAATATCTGAATACATTCACCTCCTCCATACTCTCTCCCTCCAATCTGATATTCAATCTTTCATCACCTAATCTTTTTGTTATCCTCATAACCTTACTCTTTCCTGTATTCACCTTTAATTTTCTTCTTTTGCACACCCTACCAAATTCATCCACCAATCTCTGCAACTTCTCTTCAGAATCTCCCAAGAGCACAGTGTCATCAGCAAAGAGCAGCTGTGACAACTCCCACTTTGTGTGTGATTCTTTATCTTTTAACTCCACGCCTCTTGCCAAGACCCTCGCATTTACTTCTCTTACAACCCCATCTATAAATATATTAAACAACCACGGTGACATCACACATCCTTGTCTAAGGCCTACTTTTACTGGGAAATAATTTCCCTCTTTCCTACATACTCTAACTTGAGCCTCACTATCCTCGTAAAAACTCTTCACTGCTTTCAGTAACCTACCTCCTACACCATACACCTGCAACATCTGCCACATTGCCCCCCTATCCACCCTGTCATACGCCTTTTCCAAATCCATAAATGCCACAAAGACCTCTTTAGCCTTATCTAAATACTGTTCACTTATATGTTTCACTGTAAACACCTGGTCCACACACCCCCTACCTTTCCTAAAGCCTCCTTGTTCATCTGCTATCCTATTCTCCGTCTTACTCTTAATTCTTTCAATAATAACTCTACCATACACTTTACCAGGTATACTCAACAGACTTATCCCCCTATAATTTTTGCACTCTCTTTTGTCCCCTTTGCCTTTATACAAAGGAACTATGCATGCTCTCTGCCTATCCCTAGGTACCTTACCCTCTTCCATACATTTATTAAATAATTGCACCAACCACGCCAAAACTATATCCCCACCTGCTTTTAACATTTCTATCTTTATCCCATCAATCCCGGCTGCCTTACCCCCTTTCATTTTACCTACTGCCTCACGAACTTCCCCCACACTCACAACTGGCTCTTCCTCACTCCTACAAGATGTTATTCCTCCTTGCCCTATACACGAAATCACAGCTTCCCTATCTTCATCAACATTTAACAATTCCTCACCCTCCATCTTCCCAATACCTCTAACTCTCCATTTAATAACTCTCCTCTCCTATTTTTAACTGACAAATCCATTTGTTCTCTAGGCTTCCTTAACTTGTTAATCTCACTCCAAAACTTTTTCTTATTTTCAACAAAATTTGTTGATAACATCTCACCCACTCTATATATATATATATATATATATATATATATATATATATATATATATATATATATATATATATATATATATATATATATGTATATATATATAAATGTATATATATATATATATATATATATATATATATTATATATATATATATATGTATATATATATATATATATATATATATATATATACATATATATATATATATATACATATATATATATATATATATATATATATATATATATATATATATATGAATATATATTACTTTCTGTTTCTATTGTGTTATTTTGCAATAAATTTGAAACAAAAGTACGTTTTTCTTATCGGTGCTATTATATTACCTTAATAAAAAAATTACGTTTAAAAATTTTCATTGTATAATTCCGTAATTCCATTGGGATACTAATTATCATATTTTTTATGTAATTACAACTTCGATAAGTGCTACTTCGAATAATGTGACCACTTGACGGGGTTCATCATTCGCACTAATCACAACATAGCTATATTCTGAATCTTGAATTCTTAGTTTCACTTCAGTGTTCGATTAGTAATAAACTGAGGCATTTTGGGTTGATTGAGCTATGTTGATTACAAGCCCGTTTTACACTATTTACATTTACCAAAGTAGGATTTCAGGTTATGAGAGCATCCATCACCCAGATGTAATCATGGAGTTTTATTGTTTCTATTTTTATTACTTAGTTAATGGTCCAGTGGGCTATGAGTTCCAGGAAACTCAGAACAGCAAACCTAAATTCTACACGTGCTCTACAGTAAATTCCTAATTTCACAGTGTCACCAACTAGGGTATTTCTGATAAATCAGACTGAAATGTGTCCGAGCATTCACTGTGATTGATCACGGTCACACATGCCTGAAGAAAAATGAAAACGATACCTAGAAATATCTATTTCATAGTTCCTTTTTATCTTTTTTTTCAGCAATCTTACCGTATCAGATGACCTAAGCTTAATTACTTTTTTTGGTGTATTGGCTTTGAAGAGGGAATATCTTAAAACATCATAATATATTCGTTAAGACTGAATTATCTAACTTATTATTTTGCTATATCTGATGTGTTTTCTTATATTTAAGGCAATGATGACTTTTTTTTCTATACTTTTCTCGTCAAAGTTTTCTGCATAAAGAAACCATGAAATACCTATCAAGAATTATCACTCAGAAGCAACGAGAAATGTTAAAGAGCACATAAAATTAACTATGAATTAATCCTCATGGATGTAGCTTCGGGCACTTTTTTTTTTTATCTTCATTCAACAATACATCAAGAGCCTTTACGAAACTGAAATTATAACTCACTTAAACCTTGGCGTCAGACAGACAGTGTTGACCAGAGAGACGCTGTAATGGTGTGAGGCTCGTGTCCACCTCTGGCTGTATTTAGACAACAGAGAGAATGCACGCTCGGTCTACTCACTCACCTAATATATAAATGTAGGATAACGAAAAATCTTCACAAAGGTTAATTAAATCTCCCATTGATTACTTTCATTACCTTCTCGAAAAAAATATTGCTTCCTATATTGGTGTTCGTATTCCACTTGGAATTTTTACCAATTTTAACTGTTTTTCAAAAATAGTAATGATCTCTCTCTGTAAATCGTACACTAGCTAGATGAAGGTGACTGATGTCAAATAATTCCTATGTTCTTTTTCTTCTGACATCTAATTATTTTCACTGTCTGTTTGTCTGTCTGTCTGTCTGTTTCTGTCTATTTCTGTCGATCTGTTTCTAGTTAATTTTCATGAAAAATAGCATTTTAGTAATAAGTTACTCTATTTTATCAATAATACATACAAATCCTAGGAGGATAAAGTCCCACCAGATGTCGTATATCTAATCTCTAAAGAAAAATTAGACCAGGGCTCTATCGAAGATTGGTAGTTAAAATATATCCCATGAATATAACAAAATCAGCATGCCAGGATACTTATCTGGCTCAGAAAGAGGAAAAAGTTGTACTAAATGGAGAGATGACTAAGTGACTAGAGGGAGAAGGGTGTATGTTGGTCCTAGTTGTAGATGAGGAGGGGCAGGGCTGAAGAACGTTATCACCACGTTGAAGGGGCTACTGGAACGTACTAGGCAGCTGGTGAGATTAAATTAGGACGTGGTATGTAGTTGCTCAGAGTGAATTAGGCTATAAAATATTGTTTGAGCTGCCTTTTTAACATACTGACGTAGGGTGTTTGATCTCCCAATGCTCCTTCCAGTGTTTTTCTTTTCAACGGATCTTTCATTTTGTATCTTAGCCTCAGTTTGTTGAGGATTTAAAAGATTCCTCATTAATGCTAATGAAAGCACACAAGCAGCAACTGTAAACTTTATTTTAGATAACAGTTTGCCTACACAGCAGGATTCATAAATTTAAGCCTCGTGTCAGGCGGATTATTGTCTTTAATCTAGTTTCCTATTGTGACTTTTGTGTCGTTTTTCAGTTTCAACTTCTCAGTATTTCTTTTGGATTTGAAGTTCGGTTTTATATGATAGGGAAATTAAAAAAAGAAAACTTTATGAAATTGCGTCTTACTTAAAATTTCAAGAATATTTATTTATAAAGCATTTCATAAGGTTAAAAAAAAAATACAAGACAAAACCTAATACCAGGCAAAGCTTGAAAATTTATTGGTTTTAGCATATAATGAAAATCTGTCTCACCTCCCACAAGCTTTTGAATATTTTAAATTTAATATCTTTACTTATAAAAATAATACAAATAAAAATTAATTAAAAATTCTCCTAAGTAATTTTTGCGGTGTGTATATCTATCAGTCTGGAACAATAAATCTTACAAAAGTCCAATTTTTAAGGGAGTTAAGCCTATTGGGCAAGTTCGGCTTATTAAGCATGATCAAACCCATGATATTTTAGCACGTTTTCCGGGAAACCTGCCTAAATTTCGAGATGCCTTCATCTACTCGACCATCAATGTTTCAGACAACAGGTGCTCAGTACCGCTGAATATGTCACCCAGTTATGCGAGCACATACTTGGCCATGGAATCTATAGAACTAATTGCAGTCTCCTCCGTTTTGGAATACAAGTTTTCACGAGTAGTATACATTAATTAATGCATCCAACGGGAGGAGAATAAAATTAGTTCTGTAGTTTGGGCATTGTGCTCGCCTCAGTATGTGACATATCCAGTGGTACTGGCCACCTGATGTTTGAAGCATTGATGGCCGAGTGGACTAAGGCGTCTCGAAATTTTAGAAAAATTCCTGGGAGACGTGTTAAACTCCTGGCCCCGCCTCTTCCCTGAATGCTACTAGGTCCTCTCTCTCCCTGCTCCATGAGCTTTATCATACCTCATCTTAAAGCTATGTATGGTTCCTGTCTCAACTGCCTCACTTGCTAGATTATTCCACTTCGTGACTACTCTATGACTGAAGAAATACTTCCTAACATCCCTTTGACTCATCTTAGTCTTCAACTTCCAATTGTGACCCTTTGTTTCTGTGTCCCCTCTCTGGAACATCCTGTCTCTGTCCACCTTTCCTATTCCACGCAATATTTTGTAAGTCGTTATCATGTGTTCTCTAACCCTCCTGTCCTTCATTGTCGTCAGGCCGATTCCCCTTAAGCTTTCTTCGTAGGACATTCCCCTTAGTTCTGGAACTAACATTGTTGCTAACCTTTGCACTTTCTCTAATTTCTTGACATGCTTGACTAGGTGTGGGTTCCAAACTGGAGCTTCATACTCCAGTATGGGCCTGACGTACACGGTATACAATGTCTTGAACGATTCCTTACTGAGGTATCGGAACGCTATTTTCAGGTTTGCCAGGCGCCCATATGCCGCAGCAGTTATCTGGTTGATGTGTGCTTCCAGAGACGTGCTCTGTATTGTACTCACCCCAAGATCTTTCTCCTTGAGCGAGGTTTGCAGTCTTTGGCCACCTAGCCTATACTCTGTCTGCGGTCTTCTTTGCCCTTCCCCGATCTTCATGACTTTGCATTTGGCGGGGTTAAATTCGAGAAGCCAGTTGCTGGACCAGGTGTCCAGCCTGTCCAGGTCTTTTTGAAGTCCTGCCTGATCCTCATCTGATTTAATTCTCCTCATTAACTTCACATCATCTGCGAACAGGGACACTTCTGAGTCTATCCCTTCCATCATGTCATTCACATTTACCAAAAACAGCACTGGTCCTAGGACCGACCCCTGTGGGACCCCGCTCGTCACAGGTGCCCACTGTGATACCTCATCACGTACCATGACTCGTTGTTGCCTCCCTGTCAGATATTCTCTGATCCATTGCAGTGCTCTTCCTGTTATGCACGCTTGATCCTCTAGCTTCTGCACTAATCTCCTGTGAGGAATTGTGTAGAAGGCCTTCTTGTAGTCCAAGAAAATGCAATCAACCCACCCCTCTCTCTTGTGTCTTACTTCTGTTACTTTATCATAAAACTCAAGAAGGTTTGTGACACAGGATTTGCCTTCTTTGCGGTGCTGGTTGTCGTTTATACTCTTGTTCCGTTCCAGGTGCTCCACCACTCTCCTAATAAGCTTCTCCATGCCTTTGCATACTATACACGTCAGTGACACTGGTCTACAGTTTAGTGCCTCTTTTCTGTCTCCTTTTATTTAAAAAATGGGAACTACATATGCCGTCTTCCATACCTCAGGTAGTTGCCCAGTTTCCAGGGATGTGTTGAAGATTGTGGTTAGGGGCACGCACAGCATCTCTGCTCACTCTCTAAGGACCCACGGGGAGATGTCCGGTCCCATTGCCTTTGAGGTATCAAGGTCACTGAGCAGCTTCTTCACCTCCTCCTCAGTTGTGTGTATGTCATCCAGCACTTGTTGGTATTTTCCTTGTTGGTGTCACCCTCTGTTCTGTCCTCCCAGAGGTCTTCCTGTCTCCACTGTAACTGTGTGTGTGTGTCACCTAATTGTGGTTCCAGGGTTGCAGGGTTCGAGACTCAGCTCCTGGCCCCACCTCTTCACTGATCGCTACTAGGTCCTCTCTCTCTCTGCTCCTGAGCTTTGTCATATCTCATCTTAAAGCTATGTATGATTCCTGCCTCCACTACGCCACTTGCTAGGCTATTCCACTTCCTGACGACTCTATGACTGAAGAAATACTTCCTAACATCCCTGTGACTCGTCTGAGTCTTCAGCTTCCAGTTGTGACCCCTTGTTTCTGTGTCCCCTCTCTGGAACATCCTATCTCTGTCCACCTTGTCTATTCCCCGCAGCGTCTTGTATGTCGTTATCATGTCTCCCCTGACCCTTCTGTCCTCCAGTGTCGTCAGTCCATTTTCCCTCAACCTTTCCTCGTACGACATTTCCCTGAGCTCTGGGACTAGCCTTGTTGCAAACCTTTGCACTTTCTCTAACTTCTTGACGTGCTTTGCCAGGTGTGGGTTCCAGACTGGTGCTGCATACTCCAGTATGGGCCTAACATACACAGTGTACAGTGTCTTGAACGATTCCTTATTAAGGTATCGGAACGCTATTCTCAGGTTTGCCAGGCGCCCGTATGCTGCAGCAGTTATTTGGTTGATGTGTGCCTCCGGTGACGTGCTCGGTGTTATGGTCACCCCAAGGTCTTTCTCCCTGAGTGAGGTCTGTAGTCTTTGTCCACCTAGCCTATACTCTGTCTGAGGTCTTCTTTGCCCCTCCCCAATCTTCATGACTGTATTTGGCAGGGTTGAATTCGATTATTATTATTATTATAATCAAAAAGAAGCGCTAAGCCACAAGGACTATACAGCGGTTGAATTCGAGAAGCCAGTTTCTGGACCACATGTCCAGCCTGTCCAGGTCTCTTTGCAGTCCTGCCTCCCTCATCCGATTTAATTCTTCTCATCAACTTCACATCATCTGCGAACAGGGACACTTCAGAGTTTATTCCTTCCATCATGTCGTTCGCATATATCAAAAATAGCACTGGTCCTAGAACTGACCCCTGTGGGACCCCGCTCGTCCCAGGCGCCCACTGTGATACCTCTTCACGTACCATGACTCGTTGTTGCCTCCCTGTCAGGTATTCCCTGATCCATTGCAGTGCCCTTCCTGTTATATGCGCCTGATCCTCCAGCTTCTGCGCTAATCTCTTGTGGGGAACTGTGTCAAAGGCCTTCCTGCAGTTTAGGAAGATGCAATCAACCCACCCC
>NW_027196990.1:0-72063 GCF_038502225.1 Cherax quadricarinatus | reverse complement strand
CACAGGATATCAGGTAGTAGGTTGGTAGACAGCAACCACCCAGGGAAGTACTACCGTCCTGCCAGATGACTGTGAAACAAAAACCTGTAACTGTTTTGCATGATGGTAGGATTGCTGGTTTCTTTTTCTGTCTCATAAACACGCTAAGATAACAGGGATATCTTGCTACTCCTACTTACACTTTGGTCACACTTCACAGACACGCACATGCATATATATATATACATACATCTAGGTTTTTCTCCTTTTTCTAAATAGCTCTTGTTCTTTTTTATTTCTTCTATTGTCCATGGGGAAGTGGAAAAGAATCTTTCCTCCGTAAGCCATGCGTGTCGTATGAGGCGACTAAAATGCCGGGAGCAATGGGCTAGTAACCCCTTCTCCTGTATACAATTACTAAAAAAGAGAAGAAGAAAAACTTTATAAAACTGGGTTGCTTAAATGTGCGTGGATGTAGTGCGGATGACAAGAAACAGATGATTGCTGATGTTATGAATGAAAAGAAGTTGGATGTCCTGGCCCTAAGCGAAACAAAGCTGAAGGGGGTAGGAGAGTTTCAGTGGGGGGAAATAAATGGGATTAAATCTGGAGTATCTGAGAGAGTTAGAGCAAAGGAAGGGGTAGCAGTAATGTTAAATGATCAGTTATGGAAGGAGAAAAGAGAATATGAATGTGTAAATTCAAGAATTATGTGGATTAAAGTAAAGGTTGGATGCGAGAAGTGGGTCATAATAAGCGTGTATGCACCTGGAGAAGAGAGGAATGCAGAGGAGAGAGAGAGATTTTGGGAGATGTTAAGTGAATGTATAGGAGCCTTTGAACCAAGTGAGAGAGTAATTGTGGTAGGGGACTTGAATGCTAAAGTAGGAGAAACTTTTAGAGAGGGTGTGGTAGGTAAGTTTGGGGTGCCAGGTGTAAATGATAATGGGAGCCCTTTGATTGAACTTTGTATAGAAAGGGGTTTAGTTATAGGTAATACATATTTTAAGAAAAAGAGGATAAATAAGTATACACGATATGATGTAGGGCGAAATGACAGTAGTTTGTTGGATTATGTATTGGTAGATAAAAGACTGTTGAGTAGACTTCAGGATGTACATGTTTATAGAGGGGCCACAGATATATCAGATCACTTTCTAGTTGTAGCTACACTGAGAGTAAAAGGTAGATGGGATACAAGGAGAATAGAAGCATCAGGGAAGAGAGAGGTGAAGGTTTATAAACTAAAAGAGGAGGCAGTTAGGGTAAGATATAAACAGCTATTGGAGGATAGATGGGCTAATGAGAGCATAGGCAATGGGGTCGAAGAGGTATGGGGTAGGTTTAAAAATGTAGTGTTAGAGTGTTCAGCAGAAGTTTGTGGTTACAGGAAAGTGGGTGCAGGAGGGAAGAGGAGCGATTGGTGGAATGATGATGTAAAGAGAGTAGTAAGGGAGAAAAAGTTAGCATATGAGAAGTTTTTACAAAGTAGAAGTGATGCAAGGAGGGAAGAGTATATGGAGAAAAAGAGAGAAGTTAAGAGAGTGGTGAAGCAATGTAAAAAGAGAGCAAATGAGAGAGTGGGTGAGATGTTATCAACAAATTTTGTTGAAAATAAGAAAAAGTTTTGGAGTGAGATTAACAAGTTAAGAAAGCCTAGAGAACAAATGGATTTGTCAGTTAAAAATAGGAGAGGAGAGTTATTAAATGGAGAGTTAGAGGTATTGGGAAGATGGAAGGAATATTTTGAGGAATTGTTAAATGTTGATGAAGATAGGGAAGCTGTGATTTCGTGTATAGGGCAAGGAGGAATAACATCTTGTAGGAGTGAGGAAGAGCCAGTTGTGAGTGTGGGGGAAGTTCGTGAGGCAGTAGGTAAAATGAAAGGGGGTAAGGCAGCCGGGATTGATGGGATAAAGATAGAAATGTTAAAAGCAGGTGGGGATATAGTTTTGGAGGGGTTGGTGCAATTATTTAATAAATGTATGGAAGAGGGTAAGGTACCTAGGGATTGGCAGAGAGCATGCATAGTTCCTTTGTATAAAGGCAAAGGGGATAAAAGAGAGTGCAAAAATTATAGGGGGATAAGTCTGTTGAGTGTACCTGGTAAAGTGTATGGTAGAGTTATAATTGAAAGAATTAAGAGTAAGACGGAGAATAGGATAGCAGATGAACAAGGAGGCTTTAGGAAAGGTAGGGGGTGTGTGGACCAGGTGTTTACAGTGAAACATATAAGTGAACAGTATTTAGATAAGGCTAAAGAGGTCTTTGTGGCATTTATGGATTTGGAAAAGGCGTATGACAGGGTGGATAGGGGGGCAATGTGGCAGATGTTGCAAGTGTATGGTGTAGGAGGTAGGTTACTGAAAGCAGTGAAGAGTTTTTACGAGGATAGTGAGGCTCAAGTTAGAGTATGTAGGAAAGAGGGAAATTTTTTCCCAGTAAAAGTAGGCCTTAGACAAGGATGTGTGATGTCACCGTGGTTGTTTAATATATTTATAGATGGGGTTGTAAGAGAAGTAAATGCGAGGGTCTTGGCAAGAGGCGTGGAGTTAAAAGATAAAGAATCACACACAAAGTGGGAGTTGTCACAGCTGCTCTTTGCTGATGACACTGTGCTCTTGGGAGATTCTGAAGAGAAGTTGCAGAGATTGGTGGATGAATTTGGTAGGGTGTGCAAAAGAAGAAAATTAAAGGTGAATACAGGAAAGAGTAAGGTTATGAGGATAACAAAAAGATTAGGTGATGAAAGATTGAATATCAGATTGGAGGGAGAGAGTATGGAGGAGGTGAACGTATTCAGATATTTGGGAGTGGACGTGTCAGCGGATGGGTCTATGAAAGATGAGGTGAATCATAGAATTGATGAGGGAAAAAGAGTGAGTGGTGCACTTAGGAGTCTGTGGAGACAAAGAACTTTGTCCTTGGAGGCAAAGAGGGGAATGTATGAGAGTATAGTTTTACCAACGCTCTTATATGGGTGTGAAGCGTGGGTGATGAATGTTGCAGCGAGGAGAAGGCTGGAGGCAGTGGAGATGTCATGTCTGAGGGCAATGTGTGGTGTGAATATAATGCAGAGAATTCGTAGTTTGGAAGTTAGGAGGAGGTGCGGGATTACCAAAACTGTTGTCCAGAGGGCTGAGGAAGGGTTGTTGAGGTGGTTCGGACATGTAGAGAGAATGGAGCAAAACAGAATGACTTCAAGAGTGTATCAGTCTGTAGTGGAAGGAAGGCGGGGTAGGGGTCGGCCTAGGAAGGGTTGGAGGGAGGGGGTAAAGGAGGTTTTGTGTGCGAGGGGCTTGGACTTCCAGCAGGCATGCGTGAGCGTGTTTGATAGGAGTGAATGGAGACAAATGGTTTTTAATACTTGACGTGCTGTTGGAGTGTGAGCAAAGTAACATTTATGAAGGGATTCAGGGAAACCGGCAGGCCGGACTTGAGTCCTGGAGATGGGAAGTACAGTGCCTGCACTCTGAAGGAGGGGTGTTAATGTTGCAGTTTAAAAACTGTAGTGTAAAGCACCCTTCTGGCAAGACAGTGATGGAGTGAGTGATGGTGGAAGTTTTTCTTTTTCGGGCCACCCTGCCTTGGTGGGAATCGGCCGGTGTGATAATAAAAAATAAATCTGAGGACAGAAGACCTGAAAATGTGATCCTGTGTTTTTAAATTGGTTGGAAAACAAAACTAGTACACTAGTGGATGCTTAACCACGGGTATACAGCACCAGCATGCCGCCTGGAGCCGCCCCAGCACCTGGGGCAGCTTCAGGATTTCTATATAGGAAAGGTTTAGGGGGTCGCAATATAGTTAGAGTGGAGAAGAGCTAGAAGATTTTTCTTGAAATTTAGTTTAATATCTTATGCACCCCATACCCATCCTGTTGGCGGTAGTCAAAAGATTACAGAGGTACATAATGGGTCCAGGGACTGGGCCCCAAAGTTTTGATAGCTGAGCAAGGTACAAAGGTAATGACCTTCAGGTAGATCTGGTCACAATCATGACAAGTTACAAAGGTATTTACAGATTACAAAGGTACATAATGGGTTCAGGGACTGGGCCCCAAAGTTCTGACACCTGAGCAAGGTACAAAGGTAATGAAGTCACAGGTTACAAAGGTAATGAATCATGTAAGTAAATTTACTTACTTGTGTTTATACATGGTTATAATCATGAACAAATTATGGAGTAATGAGCAATTTACACATCCACACCCGGTCACAACTGTAATGAGTTATCGGTGCAAATATTAATTGTTGGGTCACACACACACATACACACACACACACACACACACACACACACACACAAACACACACGGTAATGCTTTATTTACAGGGAGCAAAGTCCAGGATATTTTTTCCAGAATGGTCTGTAATATACCACTGTGGATAAAATACTTTAACATATCTTGAACATTTCGGATAATTGTAGGGGTATCAGAATCTTACAGGATTCATTACAATGTAGTGATCCTTTGTTTTATTAATATGATGTAAAACGTAGCTAAGGTAGACCAAGTGAACGGGTTATCATATGTGTCAGAAGACAATCTGTTGTTTCCTGACGAATGAGCCAACGCTGGTATGACAGCGGTTGCTGTCATACCAGCGGGTCATGTCTTACGAAGGCCCGTGTCAGGAGGCACTTTCCTGGTTCCTGACCAATAAACCACCATTACCATTCCATGCACACGAGGTAACACAGGAAGCATAGTTACAATGTTCTTGTGAATCACACTGTCTAGCAGTTGGCCAACTGGCCCCTCGTATGTCTGTAGAGCCTGTTTTTAAAGCTACCCAAAGTTTATTCCAAACATACACAACTTGTCAGGCGTTGTCCACAGCCTGACTGATTAAAGACCGGGAAGTAATTATCAGTGGGAGGATCGGACCTCCGCTACTACTGGTACTGATGGGAACTTTTGCTTCAGACTCTCTTTATGATAATGGAATTCTGTTCTTTTCTCAAAGGAAACGTAATTATCATGTAATAATGTTGGTAGAATTACCGACAATATGTTAAGTAAAAGGACACTAAGTGCAACTAATGCAACGTTGTATTGTGGCAACGTTTCCCTCTTTCAATTTCCTGGAGAGTGAAACGTTGCCACAGTAAAATGTCACATTAGTTGCACTTGTGTCCTTTTATCATTCACTAGGGTTCTCAAATATCCTTTTAAAATACACTAAAAAGCTTCTTTTATTTCCCCTTGAATTCATTTAATGAAACAATTTTCACCCTTCCCTCTCATTAATTGGACTGTCGATTCTATATTTTGCTCTGGTACTCAATCCCAACACTATAAGTTTAATTCCAGCCTCATTGGTTCAATAACTACATTTCTTTTCCTTCACGGGAGTGAGGGAGGGGAGTCTTAATGCTACTGAAGGGTTTTTGTTCCAAGAAATTTTAGTTATCCTCCTCTTCCCAGGATTAAACCTAATTATCCCACACCTCGTGTTAGCCATTACCCTTATGGGTTTAGCGATTTTCCATGAATATAAAATTGCCTTTCCCGGTCATCACCAAGTTAATATATCGTGTCTGCATATTGCCTACCCTTTAAGGTACCTTGATGCTGATGAACGGCTCTTCATCCACAAGATCTGCTATCCATTACTTCCCAATGCGCTGTATGACCCCTACGGGCCCCTCAAAGAAGGTTCCTTGATGTTGGTGAGAGGCTCTTGATCTAGGGAATTAGATCTGTGCTCCAGTTCCCTGAATTAAGCCTGAATACCTTCCACATTCCTCCCCCACCCCAGGCGCTGTATAATCCCAGCACTCCCCCATAATAATAATGACCCCCTATGGGCTTAACGCTTCCTCGTTATTATAGTAATAATAATGGCTAGATGCTGAATGTGCCTAATATTGCACATATCTTTATAGGTGTCGACACTGCAGGATATCGCAAACTCGGGGAGCTGGAGTCGCCCTTCTCTCAACACGGTGACATCCTCTGATTTACGGAGGTAGCCATGAATATGTCTGCTGCTGTGTTCTAGTGGGTAGCAGCAACAAACTCTTATTTTATATCTATATCAGAAACTGTAACAAAAATGTGATGGCTCCACAAACTCTGAATTACATTCGTGATGTTGGACAAACTCAGTTCACTGATGGCAGTCTCTTCCCAGTGAACCTTAAGAAGGTAGGTGCCTAACCTGGCACCCGTGTACGGGGACGAGGCAACGGCAGGTGCCACCACTTGTGAGGCAGGATGCCGTATCTCGGGGACAACGAACAGCAGCAGCAGCATCCCAAGTTCACCACAGACTTCAGCTATGTCAAGAAGCTGCCGGGTGCCCTAATTGTCGTCCAGCTGGTTAGTTTGGAGTTCTTGTTGTGTGCTTGTGCACGCGTGTGTGCGTGCCTGCACGTGTTTTTTGTGTGTGTGTGTGCGTGTGCTTGTTTGTATGTTTAACAAAATCACTGCTAAACGTTAATTAATACATAAAAACTATGTAATTCTGAAGAACTCTGTCTCAACGCTGTCACTAGTGAAATTAGTTTTTTTAATTTTATAGTTTTATTCTTTCTTGTCGATTTACCATACAAGTTATTTCCTGAGCACACAAGTTGAGACTCCACATAACATATCGGTGCCTAGATGAAGAGCTTTCGATTCAAGGAAATTTATTTCCCATTTATCAGGTGCTGTATGATCCCTGTGGGGTTAGCGCTTTCACATTGATGTATACATATGTACTGAAGGTTCTGTCTTGCCACAGGTGTGTACAGGTGTGGGCTTCTTTCTAGCCCTGGGTGGCTCCCTCGTCTGGATGGTCAAGACCGGACACGGCTTCTACACCTTCATCTCCTTCGTCAGCTTCTTGAGCTGCATCTCCTGGCTGGTGGTCCACGTCTTGCAGCTCTACGCCCTCTTCAAGACCACCATTAACTGGAACAAAGTGGTAAGAGAACAAAATTTAAGAATGTCATTGAAATGGAATACTTATGTACAGTAAATGTAATCATAGCTTCATATCATTAATGATAAACAGTATTTGCAAGTTAATATGTACAACACATATGCAACCCTTGGGTTACGTTTAGGCAATAACGATACCCATGTATTGCACATGTGCCTTATTCATCGTAACTCTACCATAGGTGACACATTGGGTATAACATTAACATGTACGCTATTGTGGTGCAGGGCATAGTGTACAACGGCGTCAACGGCTTCCTTATGATGGTGGCCAGCTGCGTCATGGTGGAAGTCGCCTCAGAGGCCAGGGCGCTGAAAGCTGCTGGAGTAAGTAATGAACCTCCTTCCTTTTCAGTGAGGTGTTATGAGGCTGGTGAAAAGCTTTTTAATCCAAAGAATTGGATCTATCTTCCACTTCCTAGGAGCAAGCCTGAGTATCCAAGGTGCTATATGGCCTCCTATGGTTTAACGTTTCGTAATAATAATCATAATAATATTGGAACCCTCCTTACCTCTTTCCCCGACATGCGGCAAAAATCCTCCGCTTATGCTTTTTTTGGGACATCAATAAACACGAAAGGAAAACAGTAGTTTAAGAATGTTTTTGTACTATATTAAAATGTTGGGTGTGTTTTGAGTTCTGCTTCATAGTTGGTCTAACCTCAGCGCTTTTTACCTACCCATATTAAATTTATATAAATGTCTATCCACAATCCTGCTACCGTCTACACTGTCGTGATCCTCCTCACACCTTACCCCGTATGTATGTGTGTGTGTGTGTGTGTGTGTGTGACCACGTTCTTCCTTCAGGTGTTTGGGTTCTTGGCCTTCACGGGGTTCCTGGCGGGGCTGGTGTGGGAGGTGCTGGCGTGGCACAAGAACAGAGACTCCTGCGAAGCCTTCACTGCCTCGGTCGTGCGCGGTCCAGACCGACGTGAGTACCTGTCCACTGGTCTTGTCGACTCCGTCCACCTGCCCTGACTCCTGCCTACCTACCTGCCCAGACTTCTGACCACTTGCCCTGACTCCTGCCCACCTGCCTGAACGACTCCTGACGTCCCCTTAGCATGACTGGCTGCGCGAGTAACTTGTCCTTTTAACGATTAGAGGACGGAGGATCGAGCCTCCACTACTCTTTGCGCCGAATGGGCCACTCGCGTTAAGCGTTTCACATAAGGTTAAATATATATTCTCCTGCCCTCCAACTTTAACCTCAGTCCCCCTTTAATGCAAATTTTCTATTAATTTATTGTTAATGACACATATCATGTGGGTGGTAATCAGAAGATAACAGATGCGCATATAAATAATTTCTAGACAGGAGTTATCAATTTTGGGCACGACTGTCTAGAAAAGTCACTGTTTTTCACAAGCAGCACAAAGAGAGACGAGCACGTAAACAAAAATTCACCTAAGGTAGAGCTGAATAACTGGTACGAGCTTAGTGCTTTTCTTGAAACTAGACTACTAATGATTATAATATTTCACCTTATGGAAGAAAAGATACATTTCCGTACTGGAATCACATGATTCGGGAATCCATGTGATTTGTGAATGGTTAGTTTATTATCTTTATTATGCACATCATACCCATCCTGTGGGTGGGAGTCAAAAGATTACAGAGGTACATAATGGGTCGAGCTACTGGGCCCCAAAGCTGTGATAAGTAAGTTACAGTGGTGTCACAGTTATAATGAGTTATTTATGCAGACCTGAATTCATTCACAAAAGTTAGTGTAGTTTACATGTGGAGTTGAATTATTCATATTACCTTATATTTTACCAAGGTATGGTTGAATTTAAATAAGCTTAAGTGGTTATGAGTTATTTACACTAGGCAAAGTCAGGATATTTTTTTTTTTCAAAATGGTAGGTAATATTCAACAGTGGACTTTAAAATACTTTGACATTTTTTGAGCATTTGTGAGTGAATTGTCTCTGAATTCTTTGTGGATGATAATGGTGATGCTTTGGTTGCAGCTATTTTATGAATCATACGGGTTTAACGTGTGTCTTTTAACATAATATAAATTTGTTGCAGCTGACACTCCAGACAGTCAGTGTTTGGATGTACGGGGGGAGGTGGCTGGCGACCATGACGACGACGATGATGGGGCTGCTGTCGGCTTCGTCGGCATGAGGGCAAGACCAGTGTCCTCCTTCCTGCAGGTTAGTCACTCGCCCCAACTCTTACCTGTCACTGTCGTAGGAGGTGCCTTGATGCTGGTGAAAATATCTTAGTCCAGGGAATTGGAACTTTATTTATTTTGTGCAGCTTTCTATCTTGATATTTCAGAGGTCTATGATAGGTGTTACTAATATATTATAATCTCAGTTGTTTTATTATTGCACTTCTCTATACGTTAAGGGTCACGGAATTTGATCCAAGGGCTTCGTGAAACGTTGCCGAATTCATAATAGTTTTTGTCATTGGGTATTCTTCATGAACGGAATCTAAAATCACAACTATTACTATGTGGGGGTCCGCGAAATTTTCTGATAAAAATAGGGGCCCTTATACTTACAAAGTTGGAAACCACTGCCTTAGTCTGTGATATGAAAGTAAGTTTTAGTATATTATTACCTCTTCCTTCTATCCATTTTTTTACATCAGCCTGCCCCCAATGGAGAGGTGACCACGCCCATGCTGTACGCCCCTGGATGGGAGGAAAAAGAAAAACACTCTGATGTCAAAGCCGCCGTCAGCAGCCAGCACTCTGAGAAGTCCTCAAATTCCTCCATTGAAGGAGAGTGGCAAACACCTTCATGAGCCTTGCCTTTATTCGTCTTTCCTAATGATACCCATACCTAGTGTTGTCTCTGAAGATACCGATACCTAGTGTCGTCTCTGAAGATACTGATACCTGAGCGTCTTCTCTGCTGACACAGAAACGTGTGTGTCCTCCCTGATGACTCTAGACTTGGTATTCTTTCTACTTGCTGATACTACACAATCTGTGGCTGACCCTTTCCCTCCCTGCAGACGCTACAGTCTGGGTATCCTCCCGGCCTAGTGACACAAAACTGGACTACTATGGAACCCGTAGGATCCAAGGAGAAATGTATTGACATTTAAAAATGGAATGTAATCAAATCCACACACGTGTGCCTCTCATTACATTAATAGTATGCAAGACCAACGAGTTGATAAATAAGACATATGTGCAACACCTGGGCATCTAGTAGGGAGACATTTCGCCAACCAGTTACATATCTCAAGTCAGTGTTTGCTGGGGGGAAGGGTGTGACTGCCTCTTAATGTACTGTCTTCAGTACATTATATCTGTAGTGAATTGAAAAAGACCTCCATTTCCCCTGGTTGGCGAAACGTATTCATAATGAATATACCCAGGTTAGGTAAGGCAAGATTCGCGAGGAAACAGGAAAAGTGTTTCCTGACGCGAGATGCACATGTATCTTTCCACCAAGTATGGCTTTCTCTGGTTATAATGTTGATCCATTCGAGTTTATTTTTCCCAGGCATACTTGACACTGGAAAGTATTTCATAGATGGAATGAAGCGTGTTGTTGAATATACCTTACCCTTCAAGAAGGGAGGAAGGGTCCCTTGATGCCAGTGAAGGGGCTCTTATTCAAGGAACAAGCTACTGTCACTTTCTTTGGGTCACATCTGATTGCCTCCAATTCTCCAGGCGCTATATGACCCTTAAGGGTTTCCTGTTTTTCTATGAATATAATAAAACGTACAAACCTTAGTTCTGCATTTTAGACTGATGTGTTCTGTGTCAACTTATGAAATGAGAGACATTTATAAGAAATAGAGTTGACTAGTAATACTGATGTGTGATGTAGCCTTGTTCGCTGGTTATATTAATGATGATAATGGATCTACAGGCCTATCGTTGCTCCATGATAAAATTATCTCTTGGCGAAGGTTGATCGGCTGTAGTTGACAAGTATTTTGTGTGTTCATTAATCATGTAAACATGTTTATCTCTGCTTCTTTGTATATACATTATATATATATATATGTATATATATTCAGGGCATTATTTTTGTGATTTATTTTTCACTTTAATTTACCAATTAACCCCTTTATAAATACATCTAAAATACTGAAAGTTTTATACTAAGCCTAATGCACTATCAGTTTGGTGTCGTACGCAGGTGCAAATGTTGAGCGCGGGCAATGTTTATTAGTAATTGAGATTTATGTATAGTAAATTCTAAAAAGTAATGTAGTATTTGTTGGAACTTCTGAAAGGAAAAACTGAATGCCAGGAGTAGAACGTTATTACTGACTGAATGTGATACAAGACCCGTCTTGTCCTCTGTGGCCTCTAATGTCATCAGTCATTTTTACAGCAGGATATATGCACCAAAAAAAAAAAAAGAAGTGTATGCCGCTCAGTATATATGCATATATATATATATATATATATATATATATATATATATATATATATATATATATATATATATATATATATATATATATATATATATATATATATTTATATATATTTCAACAAGTCGGCCGTCTCCCACCGAGGCAGGGTGACCCAAAAAAAAAAGAAAGAAAATCCCCAAAAAGAAAATACTTTCATCATCATTCAACACTTTCACCACACTCACACATTATCACTGCTTTTGCAGAGGTGCTCAGAATACAACAGTTTAGAAGCATATATGTATAGAGATACACAACATATCCCTCCAAACTGCCAATATCCCAAACCCCTCCTTTAAAGTGCAGGCATTGTACTTCCCATTTCCAGGACTCAAGTCCGACTATATGAAAATAACCGGTTTCCCTGAATCCCTTCACTAAATATTACCCTGCTCACACTCCAACAGATCGTCAGGTCCCAAGTATCATTCGTCTCCATTCACTCCTATCTAACACGCTCACGCACGCTTGCTGGAAGTCCAAGCCCCTCACCCACAAAACCTCCTTTACCCCCTCTTTCCAACCCTTTCGAGGACGACCCCTACCCCTCTTTCCTTCCCCTATAGATTTATATGCTTTCCATGTCATTCTACTTTGATCCATTCAACAAGTCGGCCGTCTCCCACCGAGGCAGGGTGACCCAAAAAAGAAAGAAAATCCCCAAAAATAAAATACTTTCATCATCATTCAACACTTTCACCACACTCGCACATTATCACTATTTTTGCAGAGGTGCTCAGAATACAACAGTCTAGAAGCATACACATATAAAGATACACAACATATCCCTCCAAACTGCCAATATCCCAAACCCCTCCTTTAAAGTGCAGGCATTGTACTTCCCATTTCCAGGACTCAAGTCCGACTATATGAAAATATTATATATATATATATTATATATATATATTATTATATATATATATATATATTATATATATATATATATATATATATATATATATATATATATATATATATATATATATATACATACATATATATATATATATATATATATATATATATATATATATATATATATATATATATATATATATATATATATATATATATATTTATTATGTGTGTGTGTGTCGTGCCGAATATGTAAAACTGGCCAATTAGCAACAACTCATTTAAAATTAAGTCCTTTCTAAAATTTTCTCTTATACGTATAAAGATTTTTTTCATTAATGTTAATGTAAAAATTTATAATTTTCCACCAAAAGAATCTTAGAAAACTTACCTAGCCTTATTATAACAAGAACAATTTATTTTAGCCTAACCCAACTAAATATATTTTAGATACGTTTACAGTAATTTAATACTAAGTAAACACAGTGAAATATATTTTTTTCGTTAGGTTCAGAATGATTTTGGCGAAATTATTGCATACACAAATATTCACTCCTCTTATATAGCAAGACGAGCGTTTATATTTAATACAAAATCTCTATTTCTGCCTATTCTGCACCACACACACACACACACACACACACACACACACACACACACACACACACACACACACACACACACATATATATATATATATATATATATATACACATACATATATATATATACATACATATATATATATAATTATATATATATATATATATATAGGTTGGTAGACAGCAACCACCCAGGGAAGTACTACCGTCCTGCCAGATGACTGTGAAACAGAAACCTGTAACTGTTTTACATGATGGTAGGATTGCTGGTTTTCTTTTTCTGTCTCATAAACACGCTAAGATAACAGGGATATCTTGCTACTCCTACTTACACTTTGGTCACACTTCACAGACACGCACATGCATATATATATATACATACATCTAGGTTTTTCTCCTTTTTCTAAATAGCTCTTGTTCTTTTTTATTTCTTTCTATTGTCCATGGGGAAGTGGAAAAGAATCTTTCCTCCGTAAGCCATGCGTGTCGTATGAGGCGACTAAAATGCCGGGAGCAATGGGCTAGTAACCCCTTCTCCTGTATACATTTACTAAAAAAGAGAAGAAGAAAAACTTTATAAAACTGGGTTGCTTAAATGTGCGTGGATGTAGTGCGGATGACAAGAAACAGATGATTGCTGATGTTATGAATGAAAAGAAGTTGGATGTCCTGGCCCTAAGCGAAACAAAGCTGAAGGGGGTAGGAGAGTTTCAGTGGGGGGAAATAAATGGGATTAAATCTGGAGTATCTGAGAGAGTTAGAGCAAAGGAAGGGGTAGCAGTAATGTTAAATGATCAGTTATGGAAGGAGAAAAGAGAATATGAATGTGTAAATTCAAGAATTATGTGGATTAAAGTAAAGGTTGGATGCGAGAAGTGGGTCATAATAAGCGTGTATGCACCTGGAGAAGAGAGAAATGCAGAGGAGAGAGAGAGATTTTGGGAGATGTTAAGTGAATGTATAGGAGCCTTTGAACCAAATGAGAGAGTAATTGTGGTAGGGGACCTGAATGCTAAAGTAGGAGAAACCTTTAGAGAGGGTGTGGTAGGTAAGTTTGGGGTGCCAGGTGTAAATGATAATGGGAGCCCTTTGATTGAACTTTGTATAGAAAGGGGTTTAGTTATAGGTAATACATATTTTAAGAAAAAGAGGATAAATAAGTATACACGATATGATGTAGGGCGAAATGACAGTAGTTTGTTGGATTATGTATTGGTAGATAAAAGACTGTTGAGTAGACTTCAGGATGTACATGTTTATAGAGGGGCCACAGATATATCAGATCACTTTCTAGTTGTAGCTACACTGAGAGTAAAAGGTAGATGGGATACAAGGAGAATAGAAGCATCAGGGAAGAGAGAGGTGAAGGTTTATAAACTAAAAGAGGAGGCAGTTAGGGTAAGATATAAACAGCTATTGGAGGATAGATGGGCTAATGAGAGCATAGGCAATGGGGTCGAAGAGGTATGGGCTAGGTTTAAAAATGTAGTGTTAGAGTGTTCAGCAGAAGTTTGTGGTTACAGGAAAGTGGGTGCAGGAGGGAAGAGGAGCGATTGGTGGAATGATGATGTAAAGAGAGTAGTAAGGGAGAAAAAGTTAGCATATGAGAAGTTTTTACAAAGTAGAAGTGATGCAAGGAGGGAAGAGTATATGGAGAAAAAGAGAGAAGTTAAGAGAGTGGTGAAGCAATGTAAAAAGAGAGCAAATGAGAGAGTGGGTGAGATGTTATCAACAAATTTTGTTGAAAATAAGAAAAAGTTTTGGAGTGAGATTAACAAGTTAAGAAAGCCTAGAGAACAAATGGATTTGTCAGTTAAAAATAGGAGAGGAGAGTTATTAAATGGAGAGTTAGAGGTATTGGGAAGATGGAGGGAATATTTTGAGGAATTGTTAAATGTTGATGAAGATAGGGAAGCTGTGATTTCGTGTATAGGGCAAGGAGGAATAACATCTTGTAGGAGTGAGGAAGAGCCAGTTGTGAGTGTGGGGGAAGTTCGTGAGGCAGTAGGTAAAATGAAAGGGGGTAAGGCAGCCGGGATTGATGGGATAAAGATAGAAATGTTAAAAGCAGGTGGGGATATAGTTTTGGAGTGGTTGGTGCAATTATTTAATAAATGTATGGAAGAGGGTAAGGTACCTAGGGATTGGCAGAGAGCATGCATAGTTCCTTTGTATAAAGGCAAAGGGGATAAAAGAGAGTGCAAAAATTATAGGGGGATAAGTCTGTTGAGTGTACCTGGTAAGGTGTATGGTAGAGTTATAATTGAAAGAATTAAGAGTAAGACGGAGAATAGGATAGCAGATGAACAAGGAGGCTTTAGGAAAGGTAGGGGGTGTGTGGACCAGGTGTTTACAGTGAAACATATAAGTGAACAGTATTTAGATAAGGCTAAAGAGGTCTTTGTGGCATTTATGGATTTGGAAAAGGCGTATGACAGGGTGGATAGGGGGGCAATGTGGCAGATGTTGCAAGTGTATGGTGTAGGAGGTAGGTTACTGAAAGCAGTGAAGAGTTTTTACGAGGATAGTGAGGCTCAAGTTAGAGTATGTAGGAAAGAGGGAAATTTTTTCCCAGTAAAGGTAGGCCTTAGACAAGGATGTGTGATGTCACCGTGGTTGTTTAATATATTTATAGATGGGGTTGTAAGAGAAGTAAATGCGAGGGTCTTGGCAAGAGGCGTGGAGTTAAAAGATAAAGAATCACACACAAAGTGGGAGTTGTCACAGCTGCTCTTTGCTGATGACACTGTGCTCTTGGGAGATTCTGAAGAGAAGTTGCAGAGATTGGTGGATGAATTTGGTAGGGTGTGCAAAAGAAGAAAATTAAAGGTGAATACAGGAAAGAGTAAGGTTATGAGGATAACAAAAAGATTAGGTGATGAAAGATTGAATATCAGATTGGAGGGAGAGAGTATGGAGGAGGTGAACGTATTCAGATATTTGGGAGTGGACGTGTCAGCGGATGGGTCTATGAAAGATGAGGTGAATCATAGAATTGATGAGGGAAAAAGAGTGAGTGGTGCACTTAGGAGTCTGTGGAGACAAAGAACTTTGTCCTTGGAGGCAAAGAGGGGAATGTATGAGAGTATAGTTTTACCAACGCTCTTATATGGGTGTGAAGCGTGGGTGATGAATGTTGCAGCGAGGAGAAGGCTGGAGGCAGTGGAGATGTCATGTCTGAGGGCAATGTGTGGTGTGAATATAATGCAGAGAATTCGTAGTTTGGAAGTTAGGAGGAGGTGCGGGATTACCAAAACTGTTGTCCAGAGGGCTGAGGAAGGGTTGTTGAGGTGGTTCGGACATGTAGAGAGAATGGAGCGAAACAGAATGACTTCAAGAGTGTATCAGTCTGTAGTGGAAGGAAGGCGGGGTAGGGGTCGGCCTAGGAAGGGTTGGAGGGAGGGGGTAAAGGAGGTTTTGTGTGCGAGGGGCTTGGACTTCCAGCAGGCATGCGTGAGCGTGTTTGATAGGAGTGAATGGAGACAAATGGTTTTTAATACTTGACGTGCTGTTGGAGTGTGAGCAAAGTAACATTTATGAAGGGATTCAGGGAAACCGGCAGGCCGGACTTGAGTCCTGGAGATGGGAAGTACAGTGCCTGCACTCTGAAGGAGGGGTGTTAATGTTGCAGTTTAAAAACTGTAGTGTAAAGCACCCTTCTGGCAAGACAGTGATGGAGTGAATGATGGTGAAAGTTTTTCTTTTTCGGGCCACCCTGCCTTGGTGGGAATCGGCCAGTGTGATAATAAAAAAAATATATATATATATGTACATATATATATATATATATATATATATATATATATATATATATATATATATATATATATATATATATATATATATGTCGTGCCGAATAGGTAAAACTGGTCAATTAGCAAGAATTAATTTAAAATTAAGTCCTAACATTTTCACTTGTACGTTTAAAGATATATTTTTTTCATTTATGTTAATGTAAAAAATTTTTATTTTACACCAAAAGATTCTTAAAAAACTTACCTAACCTTATTACAACAAGAGCAATTTATTTTAGCCTAACCAAACTAAATATATTTTAGATTTATTTACAGTAATTTAATACTAAACAAACACAGTGAAATATATTTTTCTCGTTAGGTTCAGAATGATTTTGGCGAAATTATTGCATATACAAATTTTCACTTGTCCCATTTGGCGAGATGAACGTTGCTATTTAAGCCAAGATAGCAAATTCTGCCTATTCGGCACGACATATATATATATATATATACATATATATATATATATATATATATATATATATATATACATATATATATATATATATATATATATATATATATATATATATATATATACATATATTTATATATATGATATATATATTTATATGTTCTTTCAACAAACTGGCTGTATCCCACTGAGGCAGGGTGGCCCAAAAAGAAAAACAAAAGTTTCTCTTTTTTTAAATTTAGTAATTTATACAGGAGAAGGGGTTACTAGCCCCTTGCTCCTGGCATTTTAGTTGCCTCATGCAACATGCATGGCTTGCGGAGGAAGAATTCTGTTCCACTTCCCCATGGAGATAAGAGGAAATAAACAAGAACAAGAACTAGAAAGAAAATAGCAGAAAACCCAGAGGGGTGTGTGTGCATATATGTTTGTACATGTATGTGTAGTGTGACCTAAGTGTAAGTAGAAGTAGCAAGAAGTACCTGAAATCTTGCATGCTCATGAGACAGAAAAAAGGACACCAGCAATCCTACCATCATGTAAAACAATTACAGGCTTTCGTTTTACACTCACCTGGCAGGAGGGTAGTACCTCCCTGGTACTATATATATATATATATATATATATATATATATATATATATATATATATATATATATATATATATATATATATATATATATATATATATATATATATATATTATTTATTATCACACTGGCCGATTCCCGCCAAGGCAGGGTGGCCCGAAAAAGAAAAAATTTCACCATCATTCACTCCATCACTGTCTTGCCATAAGGGTGCTTTACACTACAGTTTTTAAACTGCAACATTAACACCCCTCCTTCAGAGTGCAGGCACTGTACTTCCCATCTCCAGGACTCAAGTCCGGCCTGCCGGTTTCCCTGAACCCCTTCATAAATGTTACTTTGCTCACACTCCAACAGCACGTCAAGTATTAAAAACCATTTGTCTCCATTCACTCCTATCAAACACGCTCACGCATGCCTGCTGGAAGTCCAAGCCCCTCGCACACAAAACCTCCTTTACCCCCTCTCTCCAACCTTTCCTAGGCCGACCCCTACCCCGCCTTCCTTCCACTACAGACTGATACACTCTTGAAGTCATTCTGTTTCGCTCCATTCTCTCTACATGTCCGAACCACCTCAACAACCCTTCCTCAGCCCTCTGGACAACAGTTTTGGTAATCCCGCACCTCCTCCTAACTTCCAAACTACGAATTCTCTGCATTATATTCACACCACACATTGCCCTCAGACATGCCATCTCCACTGCCTCCAGCCTTCTCCTCGCTGCAACATTCATCACCCATGCTTCACACCCATATAAGAGCGTTGGTAAAACTATACTCTCATACACTCCCCTCTTTGCCTCCAAGGACAAAGTTCTTTGTCTCCACAGACTCCTAAGTGCACCACTCACCCTTTTCCTCTCATCAATTCTATGATTCACCTCATCTTTCATAGACCCATCCGCTGACACGTCCACTCCCAAATATCTGAATACATTCACCTCCTTCATACTCTCTCCCTCCAATCAGATATCCAATCTTTCATCACCTAATCTTTTTGTTATCCTCATAACCTTACTCTTTCCTGTATTCACCTTTAATTTTCTTCTTTTGCACACCCTACCAAATTCATCCACCAATCTCTGCAACTTGTCTTCAGAATCTCCCAAGAGCACAGTGTCATCAGCAAAGAGCAGCTCTGACAACTCCCACTTTGTGTGTGATTCTTTATCTTTTAACTCCACGCCTCTTGCCAAGACCCTCGCATTTACTTGTCTTACAACCCCATCTATAAATATATTAAACAACCACTGTGACATCACACATCCTTATCTAAGGCCTACTTTTACTGGGAAATAATTTCCCTCTTTCCTACATACTCTAACTTGAGCCTCACTATCCTCGTAAAAACTCTTCACTGCTTTCAGTAACCTACCTCCTACACCATACACCTGCAACATCTGCCACATTGCCCCCCTATCCACCCTGTCATACGCCTTTTCCAAATCCATAAATGCCACAAAGCCCTCTTTAGCCTTATCCAAATACTGTTCACTTATACGTTTCACTGTAAACACCTGGTCCACACACCCCCTACCTTTCCTAAAGCCTCCTTGTTCATCTGCTGTCCTATTCTCCGTCTTACTCTTAATTCTTTCAATAATAACTCTACCATACACTTTACCAGGTATACTCAACAGACTTATCCCCCTATAATTTTTGCACTCTCTTTTATCCCCTTTGCCTTTATACAAAGGAACTATGCATGCTCTCTGTCAATCCCTAGGTACCTTACCCTCTTCCATACATTTATTAAATAATTGCACCAACAACTCCAAAACTATATCCCCACCTGCTTTTAACATTTCTATCTTTATCCCATCAATCCCGGCTGCCTTACCCCCTTTCATTTTACCTACTGCCTCACGAACTTCCCCCACACTCACAACTGGCTCTTCCTCACTCCTACAAGATGTTATTCCTCCTTGCCCTATAAACGAAATCACAGCTTCCCTATCTTCATCAACATTTAACAATTCCTCAAAAAATTCCTTCCATCTTCCCAATACCTCTAACTCTCCATTTAATATATATATATATATATATATATATATATATATATATATATATATATATATATATATATATATATATATATATATATATATATATATATATATTCAACAAGTCGGCCGTCTCCCACCGAGGCAGGGTGACCCAAAAAAGAAAGAAAATCCCCAAAAAGAAAATACTTTCATCATCATTCAACACTTTCACAACACTCACACATTATCACTGCTTTTGCAGAGGTGCTCAGAATGCAACAGTTTAGAAGCATATACGTATAAAGATACACAACATATCCCTCCAAACTGCCAATATCCCAAACCCCTCCTTTAAAGTGCAGGCATTGTACTTCCCATTTCCAGGACTCAAGTCCGACTATATGAAAATAACCGGTTTCCCTGAATCCCTTCACTAAATATTACCCTGCTCACACTCCAACAGATCGTCAGGTCCCAAGTATCATTCGTCTCCATTCACTCCTATCTAACGCTCATGCTCGCTTGCTGGAAGTCCAAGCCCCTCGCCCACAAAACCTCCTTTACCCCCTCTTTCCAACCCTTTCGAGGACGACCCCTACCCCTCTTTCCTTCCCCTATAGATTTATATGCTTTCCATGTCATTCTACTTTGATCCATTCTCTCTAAATGACCAAACCACCTCAACAACCCCTTCTCTGCCCTCTGACTAATGCTTTTATTAACTCCACACCTTCTCCTAATTTCCACACTCCGAATTTTCTGCATAATATTTACACCACACATTGCCCTTAGACAGGACATCTCCACTGCCTCCAACCGTCTCCTCGCTGCTGCATTTACCACCCAAGCTTCACATCCATATAAGAGTGTTGGTACTACTATACTTTCATACATTCCCTTCTTTGCCTCCATAGATAACGTTTTTTGACTCCACATATACCTCAACACACCACTCACCTTTTTTCCCTCATCAATTCTATGATTAACCTCATCCTTCATAAATCCATCCGCCAACACGTCAACTCCCAAGTATCTGAAAACATTCACTTCTTCCGTACTCCTCCTCCCCAATTTGATATCCAATTTTTCTTTATCTAAATCATTTGATACCCTCATCACCTTACTCTTTTCTATGTTCGCTTTCAACTTTCTACCTTTACACACATTCTCAAACTCATCCACTAACCTTTGCAATTTTTCTTTAGAATCTCCCATAAGCACAGTATCATCAGCAAAAAGTAACTGTGTCAATTCCCATTTTGAATTTGATTCCCCATAATTTAATCCCACATCTCTCCCGAACACCCTAGCATTTACTTCTTTTACAACCCCATCTATAAATATATTAAACAACCATGGTGACATTACACATCCCTGTCTAAAACCTACTTTTACCAGGAAGTATTCTCCCTCTCTTCTACACACCCTAACCTGAGCCTCACTATCCTCATAAAAGCTCTTTACATCATTTAGTAACTTACCACCTATTCCATATACTTGCAACATCTGCCACATTGCTCCTCTATCCACTCTATCATATGCCTTTTCTAAATCCATAAATGCAATAAAAACTTCCCTACCTTTATCTAAATACTGTTCACATATATGCTTCAATGTAAACACTTGATCTACACATCCCCTACCCACTCTGAAGCCTCCCTGCTCATCCACAATCCTACATTCTGTCTTACCTCTAATTCTTTCAATTATAACCCTACCGTATATTTTTCCTGGTATACTCAGTAAACTTATTCCTCTATAATTTTTATAATCTCTTTTGTCGCCTTTCCCTTTATATAAAGGGACTAACCATGCTCTCCGCCAATCCCTAGGTACCTTCCCCTCTTTCATACATTTATTAAACAAAAGTACCAACCACTCCAACACTATATAATCCCCTGCTTTTAACATTTCTGTCATGATCCCATCAGTTCCAGCTGCTTTACCCCCTTTCATTCTACGTAATGCCTCACGTACCTCCACCACACTTACATTCTGCTCTTCTTCACTTCTAAAAGATGGTATACCTCCCTGGCCAGTGCATGAAATTACCGCCTCCCTTTCTTCCTCAACATTTAAAAGTTCCTCAAAATATTCTCGCCATCTACCTAATACCTCCCTCTCCCCATCTACTAACTCCCCTACTCTGTTTTTAACTGACAAATCCATACTTTCCCTAGGCTTTCTTAACTTGTTTAACACACTCCAAATTTTTTTCTTATTTTCATTAAAATTTCTTGACAGTGCCTCTCCCACTCTATCATCTGCTCTCCTTTTGCACTCTCTCACCACTCTCTTCACCTTTCTTTTACTCTCCATATACTCTGCTCTTCTTATAACACTTCTGTTTTGTAAAAACCTCTCATAAGCTACCTTTTTCTCTTTTATCACACCCTTTAATTCATCATTCCACCAATCACTCCTCTTTCCTCCTGCGCCCACCCTCCTATAACCACAAACTTCTGCCCCACATTCTATTACTGCATTTTTAAAAATATTCCAACCCTCTTCAACCCCACCCCCCCCCTCCCACTACTCATACTTGCACTAGCCCACCTTTCTGCCAATAGTCGCTTATATCTCGCCCGAACTTCCTCCTCCCTTAGTTTATACACTTTCACCTCCCTCTTACTTGTTGTTGCCACTTTCCTCTTTTCCCATCTACCTCTTACTCTAACTGTAGCTACAACTAAATAACGATCCGATATATCAGTTGCCCCTCTATAAACATGTACATCCTGGAGCCTACCCATCAACCTTTTATCCACCAATACATAATCTAACAAACTACCTTCATTACGTGCTACATCATACCTTGTATATTTATTTATCCTCTTTTTCATAAAATATGTATTACTTATTACCAAATTTCTTTCTACACATAGCTCAATTAAAGGCTCCCCATTTACATTTACCCCTGGCACCCCAAATTTACCTACTAATCCCTCCATAACATTTTTACCCACTTTAGCATTGAAATCCCCAACCACCATTACTCTCACACTTGATTCAAAACTCCAGAATCTCTCTCTCTCTCCTCTACACTTCTCTCTTCTCCAGGTGCATACACGCTTACTATAACCCACTTTTCACATCCAATCTTTATTTTACTCCACATAATCCTTGAATTTATACATTTGTAGTCCCTCTTTTCCTGCCATAGCTTATCCTTCAGCATTATTGCTACTCCTTCTTTAGCTCTAACTCTATTTGAAACCCCTGACCTAATCGAAATATAAACACATATGCAGTATAATGTGATCCTTTATTGACTACGTTTCGCCCACACAGTGGGCTTTTTCAAGTCACAAACAGAACTACCTGGGGTGGAAGGAACGCGAGTATTTATAGTCAGGTTCAGAGTGCTGAGGTCAGGTGGAGAATGCTGCATCTGATGATGTACCGAGTGGGGTTATAGAGTCTAAAATCTTGGGTAGCTTGGAAAGGAGATTGGACAAGTTTGTGAGCAGACCTTCTACAGTGTTCTTATGTGGGATAGCGATGAAGAAGCTTCTTGGCAAGTGGTTCAGCTATGTTATAGAAGCCACTATTCTGGTTGAAGTTGTCGGATATAGAAATAAGTGATGATTCCAGGATTCTTCGGTATTGAGTGTTGTCTTCTGTGGCGATAAGTCTTGAGTTTCTGTAGTTTATCAAGTGGTTGTGTGAATTACGGTGTTGTACGCAGGCATTCCTTGTGTCGTCAGACCTGCTTGCGTATTGGTGTTCTGAAATACGTGTTTGGAGGTCCCTTGATGTTTCGCCAACGTATAACTTGTTGCAGTCATTACAAGGGATTATGTATACCCCTGCAGAGGGTGGAAGCTTGTCCTGTCTATCACTGGTAATGTCCTTGATGGTCGTGGTTGTGGAGGTAGATACTTGAAATGAGGTATTGGAAAAGATGTTGGAAACGTGTTTGGCAATGGAGTTGGTGGGGAGGACTATGTATCTCTTCTCGGCAGTGTCTTCTCTGGGTGTGTTGAAGATGTTTAATGCCCGTCGTCTGCAGTCTCTGATGAAGTGACGAGGATAGTGAAGTTTAGAAAATACTTGTTCAATCATCGTGCATTCTTCTTCAAGAAACTCATTGCTGCAGATTCTGAGTGCACGCAGGAAGAAGCCTATAATTACACCACGTTTGGTTTTGGTGTCGTGGTGAGAGTAAAAGTGGAGAAGATCGTTTTGGTTGGTGGGTTTTCGATAGACTTTAAAACGAAGTTCGTGGTCAGCTTTGCAAAGCAGAACATCAAGGAAAGGTAGAGTGTTGTCGACTTCTTCTTCAAGTGTGAACTGGATTGAAGGCTCGACCTGGTTGAGCTTGTCTTGGAGAGCTTTAACATTGAAGCGTTTAGGAGTTATGAGGAGAATGTCGTCAACATAACGGAGCCAGGTGACAGACGAAGGAATAATGGAGAAACGTTCGGCTTCAAGATGTTCCATGTATAGGTTCGCCAGGACCGCACTGAGTGGCGAACCCATGGGTAATCCAAAAGTCTGCTGAAAGAGGTGGTTTTCGAAAGAGAAACACGTAAAGCCAACACATAGTTCAACAAGGTCGATGAAATCGCTGGCTGGAATGGGAAGATCACGTGAATCGTCAATTTTCCTGCGCAAGAGATCGATGGCTTGTGTAGTAGGTACTTTGGTGAATAGGGAAGTTAGTCAAGGCTGGAAAGTTTCTTGTTCCTGATGTTGATGTTGCGAATGCGATTGAGAAGATCACCCGAGTGTTTGAGATGTGCTGGACTGATAGTGCCCAAGAGTTTAGAGAGGTGTTTAGCGAGAATTCCTGAGAGCTGGTGCTCTCAGGAATTCTATCAGGCAGTGCTCCCCACCAGCTCTCAGGAATTCTCGCTAAACACCTCTCTAAACTCTTGGGCACTATCAGTCCAGCACATCTCAAACACTCGGGTGATCTTCTCAATCGCATTCGCAACATCAACATCAGGAACAAGAAACTTTCCAGCCTTGACGTAACTTCCCTATTCACCAAAGTACCTACTACACAAGCCATCGATCTCTTGCGCAGGAAAATTGACGATTCACTTGATCTTCCCATTCCAGCCAGCGATTTCATCGACCTTGTTGAACTATGTGTTGGCTTTACGTGTTTCTCTTTCGAAAACCACCTCTTTCAGCAGACTTTTGGATTACCCATGGGTTCGCCACTCAGTGCGGTCCTGGCGAACCTATACATGGAACATCTTGAAGCCGAACGTTTCTCCACCATTATTCCTTCGTCTGTCACCTGGCTCCGTTATGTTGACGACATTCTCCTCATAACTCCTAAACGCTTCAATGTTAAAGCTCTCCAAGACAAGCTCAACCAGGTCGAGCCTTCAATCCAGTTCACACTTGAAGAAGAAGTCGACAACACTCTACCTTTCCTTGATGTTCTGCTTTGCAAAGCTGACCACGAACTTCGTTTTAAAGTCTATCGAAAACCCACCAACCAAAACGATCTTCTCCACTTTTACTCTCACCACGACACCAAAACCAAACGTGGTGTAATTATAGGCTTCTTCCTGCGTGCACTCAGAATCTGCAGCAATGAGTTTCTTGAAGAAGAATGCACGATGATTGAACAAGTATTTTCTAAACTTCACTATCCTCGTCACTTCATCAGAGACTGCAGACGACGGGCATTAAACATCTTCAACACACCCAGAGAAGACACTGCCGAGAAGAGATACATAGTCCTCCCCACCAACTCCATTGCCAAACACGTTTCCAACATCTTTTCCAATACCTCATTTCAAGTATCTACCTCCACAACCACGACCATCAAGGACATTACCAGTGATAGACAGGACAAGCTTCCACCCTCTGCAGGGGTATACATAATCCCTTGTAATGACTGCAACAAGTTATACGTTGGCGAAACATCAAGGGACCTCCAAACACGTATTTCAGAACACCAATACGCAAGCAGGTCTGACGACACAAGGAATGCCTGCGTACAACACCGTAATTCACACAACCACTTGATAAACTACAGAAACTCAAGACTTATCGCCACAGAAGACAACACTCAATACCGAAGAATCCTGGAATCATCACTTATTTCTATATCCGACAACTTCAACCAGAATACTGGCTTCTATAACATAGCTGAACCACTTGCCAAGAAGCTTCTTCATCGCTATCCCACATAAGAACACTGTAGAAGGTCTGCTCACAAACTTGTCCAATCTCCTTTCCAAGCTACCCAAGATTTTAGACTCTATAACCCCACTCGGTACATCATCAGATGCAGCATTCTCCACCTGACCTCAGCACTCTGAACCTGACTATAAATACTCGCGTTCCTTCCGCCCCAGGTAGTTCTGTTTGTGACTTGAAAAAGCCCACTGTGTGGGCGAAACGTAGTCAATAAAGGATCACATTATACTGCATATGTGTTTATATTTCCATTGTGTCGGTATTTTATGCCATTTATTTCCATCCCTGACCTAATCCCATTTATTCCTCTCCATTGAAACTCTCCCACCCCCTTCAGCTTTGTTTCACTTAAAGCCAGGACATCTAGTTTCTTCTCATTCATAACATCCACAATCATCTCTTTCTTATCATTTGCACAACATCCACGCACATTCAGACTTCCCACTTTGACAATTTTCTTCTTCTTATTCTTTTTAGTAATCTTTACAGGAAAAGGGGTTACTAGCCCATTGTTCCCGGCATTTTAGTTGACTTTTACATACATACATACATACCTTTCCTTGATGTTCTGCTTTGCAAAGCTGACCACGAACTTCGTTTTAAAGTCTATCGAAAACCCACCAACCAAAACGATCTTCTCCACTTTTACTCTCACCACGACACCAAAACCAAACGTGGTGTAATTATAGGCTTCTTCCTGCGTGCACTCAGAATCTGCAGCAATGAGTTTCTTGAAGAATGCACGATGATTGAACAAGTATTTTCTAAACTTCACTATCCTCGTCACTTCATCAGAGACTGCAGACGACGGGCATTAAACATCTTCAACACACCCAGAGAAGACACTGCCGAGAAGAGATACATAGTCCTCCCCACCAACTCCATTGCCAAACACGTTTCCAACATCTTTTCCAATACCTCATTTCAAGTATCTACCTCCACAACCACGACCATCAAGGACATTACCAGTGATAGACAGGACAAGCTTCCACCCTCTGCAGGGGTATACATAATCCCTTGTAATGACTGCAACAAGTTATACGTTGGCGAAACATCAAGGGACCTCCAAACACGTATTTCAGAACACCAATACGCAAGCAGGTCTGACGACACAAGGAATGCCTGCGTACAACACCGTAATTCACACAACCACTTGATAAACTACAGAAACTCAAGACTTATCGCCACAGAAGACAACACTCAATACCGAAGAATCCTGGAATCATCACTTATTTCTATATCCGACAACTTCAACCAGAATACTGGCTTCTATAACATAGCTGAACCACTTGCCAAGAAGCTTCTTCATCGCTATCCCACATAAGAACACTGTAGAAGGTCTGCTCACAAACTTGTCCAATCTCCTTTCCAAGCTACCCAAGATTTTAGACTCTATAACCCCACTCGGTACATCATCAGATGCAGCATTCTCCACCTGACCTCAGCACTCTGAACCTGACTATAAATACTCGCGTTCCTTCCGCCCCAGGTAGTTCTGTTTGTGACTTGAAAAAGCCCACTGTGTGGGCGAAACGTAGTCAATAAAGGATCACATTATACTGCATATGTGTTTATATTTCCATTGTGTCGGTATTTTATGCCATTTATTTCCATCCCTGACCTAATCCCATTTATTCCTCTCCATTGAAACTCTCCCACCCCCTTCAGCTTTGTTTCACTTAAAGCCAGGACATCTAGTTTCTTCTCATTCATAACATCCACAATCATCTCTTTCTTATCATTTGCACAACATCCACGCACATTCAGACTTCCCACTTTGACAATTTTCTTCTTCTTATTCTTTTTAGTAATCTTTACAGGAAAAGGGGTTACTAGCCCATTGTTCCCGGCATTTTAGTTGACTTTTACGTACATACATACATATATATATATATATATATATATATATATATATATATATATATATATATATATATATATATATATATATATATATATATATATATATATATATATATATATATATATATGCAATAAGAGCACAGTAAACAGGTGATTTTAAATTATGCAAAACAACCACTGTGAAAGAGTAGTGAAATTCCAAGCGCTTTCGTGACTACTCACATTGTCAAGGAACTATGAAAGTAATACATCAAAGGAAGGCAATAAAAGGGCTTAGACCACATCTCACAGTCAACTCCTACAACAAAGAAACACCTGACGTGTGACAATACCAGACTCATAAGAAAAGAGGAACACTGCAGTAGGTCCGCTGGTCCAATAAAGAACTTTCTAACATCGCTAAGGAAACCTTTGAAACTGCAAGGAATATGAGGGCCAATCTTCAGATTGACCAACACACTGCTGAGCATATACTCAGCACAGTCACCACAGCTAACCTCCAACAGAAGATCAAACTCAATCGCAAACTTCAGTACCTCTGCACTAACAGTCGGTGGAAGGATATGGGACGCGAATCCCTGATAAACAACTTATCGTCACGCACCTTAACCGACTACGAGAAACAAGCACTGAGTCTGGGACTCAAATTTACCACCAACATACGCAAACCTAACTATCAACTCAATCTTGTTACCAGGAACCATAGACACAGTGACAGCAACTTCCAGAAGGGTTATATACAGGGCCTTCTCACTGCAGCTTTATGTGAACCTTCTTCTTCTAATCTTCCTAGAAGATACATCACTGCCCTTAAGGACCTCGCCAACGACCCCAACATTATCGTCACCACCGCCGACAAAGGAGGTGGAGTCGTCATACTCAACACCAGTGACTACAACACTAAAATGATGGACCTTTTGAATGATCAATCTACATACGAACCTATCAGCACTCAACAGTGGGAGACGCTCACCAAAGACTTTCTATACAAAAGCAGACAAATACTCAAACGCACTAGAGAAGGGAAGAAACTTCTGTACTTGTTACCAAGCAACCCTAAACCAGCACACATGTATGGTTTACCCAAGACCCATAAACACAATATTCCTCTCAGACCAATCACGTCAGGAATAGGCAGTGCTCCACACAAACTAGCCGGAGTACTTGCCAAACATCTTTCCTGCCTTCTGGGGACCATCAGCCCCGCTCATCTTAAACACTCAGGCGACCTTCTCAACCGCATCCGTAACCTCTCCATCCGTAACAAGAAACTAAGCAGTTTGGATGTGACTTCCCTCTTCACAAAAGTACCTACCAAAAAAGCCATCGAGGTTCTACGACGTAAAGTCAACCAGGACCTTAATCTTCCTTTACCTCCCGGAGATTTTGTTGACTTGATTGAACTCTGTGTTAACTTCAACTGTTTTTCCTTCAATAACAAGCTCTACAAACAAACCTACGGCATGGGAATGGGGTCCCCAATAAGTGCCGTCCTAGCCAACTTATACATGGAACACCTAGAGTCTGAACACTTCGCCAACATCATCCCTTCAAGCGTCACTTGGTTACGTTACGTGGACGATGTCCTCGTAATAACTCCAAAACGTTTTGATGTACGGGATCTTCAGGCAAGGCTCAACGCAGTTGAACCAGCGATTCAGTTTACACTAGAAGAAGAGTCCAATGACAAGCTACCTTTCCTCGACGTCCTCATTCACAAAGTAGACAACAACCTAAGATTTCAAGTTTATCGGAAACCCACCAATAAAAATGATCTCACACACTTCTATTCCAGTCAAGATACCAAGACCAAAAGAGGCATCATCATCGGGTTTTTCCTAAGAGCATACCGAATTTGTAGTCCTGAGTTTCTTGACGAGGAATGTACTTACATTCACCAAACATTCACTGAGTTACAATTTCCTTCTTTTTTCATCAAAGACTGCAAGAAAAGAGCTCTTCAGATCATCAATTCTCCACGCATCAACACCGCTCCCAACAAAGTTATAATTCTTCCCAACAGCCAGGTTGCACTAAACGTCTCAAAAGTACTTTCACAAGCTAACACCAGAGTCGCCATCGCTTCTACCACTTCAATAAAGGATCTAACCAGGACAAAACCCAAGCACCACGAACCAGTCAATGCAGGAGTTTACACTATACCCTGTGGAGGCTGTGACAAGATCTACGTAGGTGAAACAGCAAGAAACCTCGACACCCGCCTCAATGAACACATATACGCATGTAGGAACGACAACTTAAACAACGCCTGTGTACAACACCGAAATTCCACCAATCATCTTATGAAATTCAGAGACGCCCAATTAGTGATAAAAGAAACTAATTTCCGCACACGCAAGTGCCTTGAATCAGCACTGATCGCTGTTTCGAATACAATTAAACAAAACAACGGCAGCTTCACCATCTCCGAAGTCTTAGCAAGAATCCTCCTGAAAACAGTAAACCCTGCCATCACATAGTCTCTCCTGTTATACTACACAAAGCACAGAGAGTGAACACTGAAACAACCTGCCTCATTCCAGTTTATATTTGTCCAACCTATTTTTATGTTACCCAACTAATAGCTTTTATATCCTTTTACTCATGTACGAATTAATTGCTTTTGTCACTACCACTACTACTACTACTACTACCACTAGTGAACATCGAAATGATACCTCACTAGTATTCACCTCACTCTGAGCCTTTATATACCCTCTGTGTCCATGTATTGTTTGTAATGGCTTGATAAAGCTCCTGGAGAGCGAAACGTTGCTACAATAAATGTCACATTAGTTGCACTTGTGTCCTTTTACTTTACATATTGTCGGTAATTCCACCAACTTTATTACAGGTCCTCACGACAACCCACCAACAAATCATTCTACCCAAGAAATGAGGTTTATTATTTGTCCAATGTATTATTAAACTCTAACCAAATTTTATTAATTATAAATGAATCTAATTTATACAAACCTAAGGAAATATTAATATTATTTTCAAAACTGCTTTTTATGAAGCAAGATTCAATTATATTTCTGTCAACCATGGACTTGCTTGATACAACTTTCTCAACTTTTTGAAAATCAATTGGATGGTTAAAGTCTCTCACATGAATAAATAGAGCATTGGAATCTTGTCCAGTTCTAATGCTATATTTATGTTGTTTTAATCTAAATTCGAGACTTTTACTAGTTTGACCGTAATAAACTTTATCGCAAATTTTACAAGGAATCTTATAGACACATCCATCAGCATTTTGGGGGGAATTCTTTATCAAAAGTTTTTTTGCTGTATCAAGATTTTTAAATACAACTTTAATATTAAAAGTCTTAAGAAGAGAAGGCATATCAACCAAGTTTTCATGGTAAGGGAGAACCAACATATTTTTTAGTTGAATAAGGTTGGTTGTCCCTTTTTGGGTTGTAAAAAGTATTTCTAGCAATTTTAAATGATTTATCAATTACATTCCTCGGGTATTTCAGATCATTGGGTATTTCATAAATTTTGGATATTTCTTCATCTATGAACTCTGGACTACAAATACGTAAAGCTCTCAAAAACATTGATGAGAAAACAGACAGTTTAACTTTATCTTGATGGGAAGAATAATAGTGTATATAGGAACAGTTATTTGTAGGTTTTCTGTAAATTTTAAATTTGAATTCATTATTACTCTTAATAATTAAAACATCTAGAAAAGGCAATGAGTTATTTTCCTCAAACTCAACAGTAAAGTTTATAGAATGGGCTAAGCTATTTAATTTGCCAAGGAAATGGTGTATATCTACATTCTTAGGTATAAGACATAAAATAGCATTGACATATCTGAACCATTTTGCTCTATTAGGGAGGATTGTGTTAAGCAATCTTGTTTCAAAAAATTCCATGTATAGATTACTAATAACAGGTGAAAGAGGATTCCCCATTGCCATACCAAATTTCTGAGTGTAAAATTTATCATTAAATACAAATTTTGCATCAACAATGCAAAGTTTAATAAGTTTAATGATGGTAGGAACTGGTAATGGTAAATCATAATTAATGAGTTCTTCAGATAAGAAACTTAATAAATCATCAACAGGAACTTTCGTAAACAAGGAAGTAACATCAAAACTAACCATGTTAAAATCATTTAAGTCAGCCAAGGAGCTTAATTTATCAACTAAATTTAAGTTGTTTTTAACATTGAAGTTAGAAATTTTACCACCAATAGGGCTCAAAATGTCAACAAGCCATTTGGATAATTTATACGAAACTGATCCTATGGAGCTAATAATTGGTCTGATTGGATTACATTTATGTGTTTTTATTAGTCCATACATGTAAGGTAAAGATGGATTAGTGGAAGTAAATTGTTTAATTAATTCATCTTTGCCTTTTAGTAGAAGATTTATTGTTTTATTGAAATTGCTGTTAACGGTTTCTAAGGGATTCTTTCTAAGTTTAGAATAGGTTTCAGTATCATCTAAGAGATTATTCATTTTTCCTTGGTAATCATTTTCTTTCATAATTACTATTGCATTTATTTTATCTGCTTTGGTAAGGCGGAAATTTTTATTATTGTTAAGTGTATCATAAGACTTAAAGAATCTTTGAGGGCAATTGGGAATGTTTTGTTTTAACATAGAGCTATATACCATTCCCTTACTAATATTAATTTCATCAGTGGATAAATCAGAAGATTTTTCAAAGTTACAAAAGGCTTTTGCAATTTCAACATTATTAAGTTTTTTTGAAGTTACAAAACTTAGACCAAAACCTAGAGCAGCCGTTGTATTTTTATCTAACACTTCACCTGATAAGTTAATTACAAAATTGTTATTAGCATGCTTTGTACAATCACTATTTTCAATTAAATTGTCTAATTTTCTTTGTAGTTTGTTTTTGAGTTCATTATAAATTCTTCTGGTATGGCAATGGGGAATCCTCTTTCACCTGTTATTAGTAATCTATACATGGAATTTTTTGAAACAAGATTGCTTAACACAATCCTCCCTAATAGAGCAAAATGGTTCAGATATGTCAATGAAATTTTATGTCTTATGCCCAAGAATGTAGATATACACCATTTCCTTGGCAAATTAAATAGCTTAGCCCATTCTATAAACTTTACTGTTGAGTTTGAGGAAAATAACTCATTGCCTTTTCTAGATGTTTTAATTATTAAGAGTAATAATGAATTTAAATTTAAAATTTACAGAAAACCTACAAATAACTGTTCCTATATACACTATTATTCTTCCCATCAAGATAAAGTTAAACTGTCTGTTTTCTCATCAATGTTTTTGAGAGCTTTACGTATTTGTAGTCCAGAGTTCATAGATGAAGAAATATCCAAAATTTATGAAATAGCCAATGATCTGAAATACCCGAGGAATGTAATTGATAAATCATTTAAAATTGCTAGAAATACTTTTTACAACCCAAAAGGGACAACCAACTTTATTCAACTAAAAATATGTTGGTTCTCCCTTACCATGAAAACTTGGTTGATATGCGTTCTCTTCTTAAGACTTTTAATATTAAAGTTGTATTTAAAAATCTTGATACAGTAAAAAACTTTTGATAAAGAATTCCCCCCAAAATGCTGACGGGTGTGTCTATAAGATTCCTTGTAAAATTTGCGATAAAGTTTATTACGGTCAAACTGGTAAAAGTCTCGAACTTAAATTAAAACAACATAAATATAGCATTAGAACTGGACAAGATTCCAATGCTCTATTTATTCATGTGAGAGACTTTAACCATCCAGTTGATTTTCAAAAAGTTGAGAAAGTTGTATCAAGCAAGTCCATGGTTGACAGAAATATAATTGAATCTTATTTCATAAAAAGCAGTTTTGAAAATAATATGAATATTTCCTTAGGTTTGTATAAATTAGATTCATTTATAATTAATAAAATTTGGTTAGAGTTTAATAATACATTGGACAAATAATAAACCTTATTTCTTGGGTAGAATGATTTGTTGGTGGGTTGTCGTGAGGACCTGTCTAGTTGGACCAGCGGACCTACTGCAGTGTTCCTCTTTTCTTATGAGTCCGGTATTGTCTCGCGTCAGGTGTTTCTTTGTTGTGGGAGTTGACTGTGAGATGTGGTCTAAGCCCTTTTATTGCCTTCCTTTGATATATTACTTTCATAGTTCCTTGACAATGTGAGTAGTCACGAAAGCGCTTGGAATTTCACTACTCTTTCACAGTGGCTGTTTTGCATATATATATATATATATATATATATATATATATATATATATATATATATATATATATATATATATATATATATATATATATATATATATATATATATATATATATATATATATATATATATATATATATATATATATATATATATATATATATATATATATATATATATATATATATATATATATATATATATAGCAAATAATATTGTTGCAGTAATAACACCAGGAGGCAGCTCTGATGAAAACTCACACTCACGCGAGCTTTTAAATCTCTGCACAAAATTCAATTTAAACCAGCAAATAATAGAGCCTACTAGACTGGAGAATACACTAGACCTCATCTTCACTAACAATGATGATCTGATAAGAAATATCACCATATCAAAAACAATATACTCAGATCACAACATAATTGAGGTTCAGTCATGTATGCGCGGAGCCCCAGACCGACATAATGAGATTAGTCACGAGGGAGCATTCACCAAATTCAACTTCAATAACAAAAACATAAAGTGGGACCAAGTAAACCAAGTCCTAACCGATATAAGCTGGGAAGATATACTAAGCAACACAGACCCCAACTTATGCCTAGAACAGATTAACTCGGTAGCACTCGATGTATGCACAAGGCTTATTCCTCTAAGAAAAAGGAGGAGTAGATGTAAAACAGAAAGAGACAGGCGCTCCCTTTACAGGCGACGGAAAAGAATAACAGAGCGGCTAAAAGAGGTCAATATATCTGAAATGCGTAGGGAGACACTGGTCAGAGAAATAGCAAGCATCGAACTTAAGCTAAAAGAATCCTTTAGGAGTCAGGAATCGCGGGAAGAACTAAAAGCCATAAATGAAATCGAAAGAAACCCAAAGTATTTCTTCTCCTATGCCAAATCAAAATCGAGAACAACGTCCAGTATTGGGCCCCTACTTAAACAAGATGGGTCCTACACAGATGACAACAAGGAAATGAGTGAGCTACTCAAGTCCCAATATGACTCAGTTTTTAGCAAGCCGCTAACCAGACTGAGAGTCGAAGATCAAAATGAATTTTTTATGAGGGAGCCACAAAATTTGATTAACACAAGCCTATCCGATGTTATCCTGACGCCAAATGACTTCGAACAGGCGATAAATGACATGCCCATGCACTCTGCCCCAGGGCCAGACTCATGGAACTCTGTGTTCATCAAGAACTGCAAGAAGCCCCTATCACGAGCCTTTTCCATCCTATGGAGAGGGAGCATGGACACGGGGGTCGTCCCACAGTTACTAAAAACAACAGACATAGCCCCACTCCACAAAGGGGGCAGTAAAGCAACAGCAAAGAACTACAGACCAATAGCACTAACATCCCATATCATAAAAATCTTCGAAAGGGTCCTAAGAAGCAAGATCACCACGCATCTAGAAACCCATCAGTTACACAACCCAGGGCAACATGGGTTTAGAACAGGTCGCTCCTGTCTGTCTCAACTATTGGACCACTACGACAAGGTCCTAAATGCACTAGAAGACAAAAAGAATGCAGATGTAATATATACAGACTTTGCAAAAGCCTTCGACAAGTGTGACCATGGCGTAATAGCGCACAAAATGCGTGCTAAAGGAATAACAGGAAAAGTCGGTCGATGGATCTATAATTTCCTCACTAACAGAACACAGAGAGTAGTCGTCAACAGAGTAAAGTCCGAGGCAGCTACGGTGAAAAGCTCTGTTCCACAAGGCACAGTACTCGCTCCCATCTTGTTCCTCATCCTTATATCCGACATAGACAAGGATGTCAGCCACAGCACCGTGTCTTCCTTTGCAGATGACACCCGAATCTGCATGACAGTGTCTTCCATTGCAGACACTGCAAAGCTCCAGGCAGACATCAACCAAATCTTTCAGTGGGCTGCAGAAAACAATATGAAGTTCAACGATGAGAAATTTCAATTACTCAGATATGGTAAACATGAGGAAATTAAATCTTCATCAGAGTACAAAACAAATTCTGGCCACAAAATAGAGCAAAACACCAACGTCAAAGACCTGGGAGTGATCATGTCGGAGGATCTCACCTTCAAGGACCATAACATTGTATCAATCGCATCTGCTAGAAAAATGACAGGATGGATAATGAGAACCTTCAAAACTAGGGAGGCCAAGCCCATGATGACACTCTTCAGGTCACTTGTTCTATCTAGGCTGGAATATTGCTGCACACTAACAGCACCTTTCAAGGCAGGTGAAATTGCCGACCTAGAAAATGTACAGAGAACTTTCACGGCGCGCATAACGGAGATAAAACACCTCAATTATTGGGAGCGCTTGAGGTTCCTAAACCTGTATTCCCTGGAACGCAGGAGGGAGAGATACATGATTATATACACCTGGAAAATCCTAGAGGGACTAGTACCGAACTTGCACACGAAAATCACCCACTACGAAAGCAAAAGACTTGGCAGACGATGCACCATCCCCCCAATGAAAAGCAGGGGTGTCACTAGCACGTTAAGAGACCATACAATAAGTGTCAGGGGCCCGAGACTGTTCAACTGCCTCCCAGCACACATAAGGGGGATTACCAACAGACCCCTGGCAGTCTTCAAGCTGGCACTGGACAAGCACCTAAAGTCAGTTCCGGATCAGCCGGGCTGTGGCTCGTATGTTGGTTTGCGTGCAGCCAGCAGCAACAGCCTGGTTGATCAGGCTCTGATCCACCAGGAGGCCTGGTCTCAGACCGGGCAGCGGGGGCGTTGACCCCCGGAACTCTCTCCAGGTAAACTCCAGGTATATATATATATTTTTTTTTTTTTTTTCAACAAGTCGGCCGTCTCCCACCGAGGCAGGGTGACCCAAAAAAGAAAGAAAATCCCCAAAAAGAAAATACTTTCATCATCATTCAACACTTACACCACACTCGCACATTATCACTGTTTTTGCAGAGGTGCTCAGAATACAACAGTCTAGAAGCATACACATATAAAGATACACAACATATCCCTCCAAACTGCCAATATCCCAAACCCCTCCTTTAAAGTGCAGGCATTGTACTTCCCACTTCCAGGACTCAAGTCCGACTATATGAAAATAACCTGTTTCCCTGAATCCCTTCACTAAATATTACCCTGCTCACACTCCAACAGATCGTCAGGTCCCAAGTACCATTCGTCTCCATTCACTCCTATCTAACACGCTCACGCACGCTTGCTGGAAGTCCAAGCCCCTTGCCCACAAAACCTCCTTTACCCCCTCTCTCCAACCCTTTCGAGGACGACCCCTACCCCGCCTTCCTTCCCCTATAGATTTATATGCTTTCCATGTCATTCTACTTTGATCCATTCTCTCTAAATGACCAAACCACCTCAACAACCCCTCTTCTGCCCTCTGACTAATACTTTTATTAACTCCACACCTTATATATATATATATATATATATATATATATATATATATATATATATATATATATATATATATATATATATATATATATATATATATATATATATATATATATATATATATATATATATATATATATACATATATATATATATATATATATATATATATATATATATATATATATATATATATATATATATATATATATATATATATATATATATATATACGTATATATATTAGCTTAGTTTACTTTAACCCTTGCTTTAGTGATTAAAATATTCTTGACTGGTGGTGAATAGGTGATATACAGCTTTAATTAATGACCATCTTGTAGTCGATAGGCTTTAAGCCCGATTGCCCAACTAACCAACCACCTTAGTATAGAAACATCTTAGGGTACACCACTGTGTGGTAGTGCTTTGTTTATTGCATGGTGTGTTCGAGCTGGGGTACGCTGGTGGATACTTAACCACTGAACGTTCCATCATATAGTTTAGACCTGTGTCAGGAGACATTGTGTCATTTCCTGACTATTAAACAACCATTAATCACCTCAGTTTATAAATGTTTTACGGAAGATCATAAGTAAATATAAAGATGTAGATTGCTGAGCACATAGGAGGTGCGAGGAGTAGACTAACTTCGGTGGCACTCTGGTCAAAATACCCAGGTCAACGGCGTACAAAATGACTAATGTAGCTATCAGCACTGCCGTAGCTTGATTTATGTTACTACAGTAGTTCCCAATTCTTTAAAATGTCTCAAGATTATAACCATATCAAAATAGATGATAGAGAACTAGTTTTGATGGATAGATGGCTAAAAGAAATTTGGATACTCAAGTACTCTCATAGTTTGTTAGGAGATAGTTTAGAGTGATGTCGAATGAACACTCACTGCCTCTTATTTGTTGCAGACAAGAAACACTGCAAATAATGTTTTAGGGTACATATGTGCTGTACTGGAAATACTTATAATTCATTTGTAATAGAAAATGTGGCACTTTTCCAAAGTGAGTGAGTTGCACTGCCGTGAGTGTCTTGTACAGGGCGCGGCGTAAGTTGTTTAAACCAGAATAATATGATCACTTTGTAAAGAATTATGTAAGTTACTACAGCAAGTGTTCCAAGTGTCCTCCATAATGTTCAACACACGTTAAACTGCAAGCTGGTCAACTCACTACTGCACCCAGAATATTAAAACATTTGTTGCCACATGAGTGCAGCCAAATATATAAAAAAACGAATTCTTTTATGGCACCCTGTACGGTGTACAGAATAGTACAGACGGCCATTGAATGCATGAGATATGAAAAAATTCGAATGTAATAGTTTAGTGTAGAATATTTACTAAGCTGCATTGATCCAGTAGACTTAGTCAAGGAGGGTGTCCCCTCGAGGGAGGGTCCTTGATATCGGTGAGGGGCTCAATCCAAGGAATTGGATCTGTCCTCCCCTTTCTTGGATCAAACCTGAATGCCTCCTATTTTCCCAGGCGTTATATGACCTCCTACAGGTTTAGTGCTTACCCATGAATAATGTCAAGGAGGGTACCTTGATGTTGAAAAACTCTTGATCCTAGGAAGGGTAGATCCAGTTCCTTGGATCAAACTTGATTATCTACAGTTTCCCAGGAGCTGTATGACCCGTACGGGCTAGAGCTCTACGCCTGTACTGAAAGATTTTAAACAAAGCCGTGTGAGTCCGTAGCCTACCCGGGTGATAATAAAAAATACAGCAGCAACCATGGTGTTTTTTTTTAGTACAGCTGAATACCTTGACGATAGTGAAGTGTTCTTACTCCAAAGAATTGAGCTAGCCTCCCCCTTCCTCGGATCAAACTTGATTTCCTCCTATTCCTCAAATATATTTTTAATCAGGTTAATTTCGACTACGTCGAGTTGGGGTTGTATGAGGTTAAGCTGTCGCGGTTGTATGACCCTTGTGGGTTTAGCGCTTAGTTTTGATTGTAATAATAAGGCTGTCGTGACCAGGGAGGTATGAAGCTAAAACTATGTTAATTAAAAAAAAGGATGAATAAATGTTTATCATAAACATCAAACAAGTCTAACAATGTTATAGATACACACGTGAGGACACTTCCAGTTATATCTGGTAATAGCTACGTAATAAATAATATCTAAGAATATAGAAATAGAATAGACTGGATAGTGACGTGTGAGCAGAGGGCAGTGGTTATTTGCTGTACCATGGGTAGTTCTTCAGTGGTAACTTGCTGTACCATGGGTAGTTTTTCAGTGGTTACTTGCTGTACCATGGTTAGTTCTTCAGTGGTTACTTGCTGTACCATGGGTAGTTCTTCAGTGGTCACTTGCTGTACCATGGGTAGTTCTTCAGTGGTTACTTGCTGTACCATGGGTAGTTCTAAAGTGGTTACTTCCTGTACCATGGGTAGTTCTTCATGCTCTGGTACATGGCAGTGTTGTCAGGGATAACGGTTTCTTTGACATGGTTGTCCTCTACATAGTTGTCGTAACTTGCCGTCCCGAAGCCTTTATAACCTCCATCCTTTAGCTGAAAAAAATGAATGATTATTACTCAGTCAAAAGTCAAGTAGACACCAAGAACACATGTTGTAGTACAACTTATTACTGGGACAACATTTCGCTCCGTGTCATGATTGACTTGATAAAGTCAATCATGACACGGGTTCAGGTTCGAACCCCGGGTGCAGATACTCACCCCTGGGTAGACGTACTTTCCGGGTCCCAGCTTGTCGAGGAACCTGCCAGGACCCACCTCCCGGGTCACCTGGAAGTCTCCCAGGTACGGCACGGCCACCCGCAGTCCAAGACGGTTCTCATAGCCTGGATAAGACGATATTGAGGTCAGGGAGACAGTCATAGGTACGTGTGTCCAAGTTAATGTGGATTCAAATTTTGGATCTGTGTTGGTTAACTTTGCGTCATATTTCCCACAGACAAAATTTTGTAGTTTTGTCAGTCATTCATACAGGTTGCAACATGAGTAATTCTTGAATGGAAATCCATTCACGGGGGGAAAGATGTGCCTTGACACCAATAAAGGGATCTTAATCCTAATAATATGTCTTAAAGTGTTTCAACAGGTGTCCTTTGCTTCTAACAGTACAGTCACTAACAGAGTACAGCATCTGTATCCTAATGTCGTACTGCCATTAACACCACCACATCATTCTTTGCCTCTTATTTTCTACATGATATTCCCACCACACACTGATAAAATTCATGAATTCAGAGACAACTCACTCAGAAATGTTGAAGAAATGTCAAAGTATTTTATCCACAGTGGCATATTATCAACTATTCTAGATAAATACCCTGACTTTGCCAACTGTAAAAAACACAACTACATAAACTTTTTTTTTCTTTTTTTGTTTTTATTATAGCCATAACTTGCTAAAATATAAGATAATGTTTTTGTATTTTTTGTAACCCAATTCATGTCTGCATAAATAGCTCCTTACAAATGTAACCAGATGTAAATACTTCCTTACCACTGTAACTTGTTTAGTTATCAAAACTTTGTGGCCCAATCCCTGAACCTATTATGAACCGCTGTAATCTTTTGACTACCGCCCACAGGATGGGTATGAGGTGCATAATAAACACATTAAACTAAGCACACTGATCTCAAACATATTTCCGTTGTCTCTGGCTTCCTCCTCTCTGCAACAGTCAAAGACCATGTCTCACCCCTTTACAACAGTGTTGGCATTACTATACCCTGATGCATTCTTCCTTTTCAGATACTGACACATAGCTTAGGATTCATCCCACAATAGTCGACTAGCACACTGATACCTATTTTCTGCTAGGTGAACAGGGGCAGGATGTGTAAGGAGATGTGTATGTCTCTCGGTAAATGTACACTGAGAGGCGTTTTCTTACAATGTATACACAACCTCGAGTAGTCGACAGCCTTAAAGCTGAATAAACTTGTCTGGCTAACGAAATGCTCACCTTTGACGATCCTCTGGGGGTCATGACCGTAGCCGCCGCTGCCTTTTCCAACCTGCTGCAGAATAGGAGATATGAAGTCCTGCACGGGGATGTGTCCGCTCCAGAAGGTTTCTATGGAGGAAGTAAGAGAGCTCAGTTTTAGTGAGAGGGTTGGAAGGTTTTAACAAACCAAAATGAGGCACACACGCAGTGTGCGACTATCATACCCTATGCCACAGATACACTGAGAGAACACCCGATGTGCAGTTATCCTAGTTTATATGAGAAATCAAGATGTGAATACCAGTAGTGAGACTACCCCATTCTACTTAATAATTACACAGGAACCCTTGCAGTGTGTGGCCACCCTATTCTATATGACCCAAGCAGATTTCGTGCATGGTTTTGCTTATGATGACAATAATAATAATAACAACAAATTCTATATGAATTACATTGTAGAATATATATATATATATATATATATATATATATATATATATATATATATATATATATATATATATATATATATATATATATACAGCTCTCTCTTTCTCTTTGTTCTCTCTCTCTCTCTCTCTCTCTCTCTCTCTCTCTATATATATATATATATATATATATATATATATATATATATATATATATATATATATATATAGAGAGAGAGAGAGAGAGAGAGAGAGAGAGAGAGAGAGAGAGAGAGAGAGAGAGAGAGAGAGAGAGAAAGAGCTGTATTAACTAAAAAAAAAGTCTGAGTCTCTTAACCAGACACTTTAATACAATCAACATAGCAACTTAAAGTTGACGTATCTATCCTGAGAGTCAATGTACTCACCCAGTGTACATCTACCTTTCAGGACGTCACATAATGCCGCGGAACGTCACATAGTGTTTCAGAATGTCGCATAGTATCTCAGGACAGCATAATGCTTTAAGTCATGACCTAAATTTTCAGAGAACCACATTATATCTCGGGATATCACATAATGTATCAGAGGGTTACATAATGCTGCAGAGTCTCACATAATGTCACAGAGCGTTATGCAATGCTTCAGCTCCACATAATGTAACGGAGCGTTACAGAATGCTGCAGAGACTCACATAATGTGACAGAACACTACACAATACTTCAGAACATCACATAATATATCTGAGCGTTACATAATGCTTCTGAACATCACATAATGTATCAGAGCGTTATATAATGCTTCAGAGCATCACATAATGTGACAGAGCACCTACTTTCTGACCGGTATCTGCCAGCAGGTTCACCTACCCACCTCATGACGGTACTGGCCGTAAATATACCTACTTTTCACATGGGGTATGTCGATCTCTTCCTCGTAGTGGTGGTGCTCTGGCTGCTGGTAGTAGTAGGAGGGAGCATAGCCTAGAATGTAGTAGCCATAGGTGGCGGCTCTCTCTAAAGCAGGCGATATGGAACTCAGGATCCCGGCGCCTCCTGGGGAAGAAAGGTAAACACCTTGATATAGTCCAGTAATATAACTTATGTTAGAAACAGAGAGGTGATGTAGGCAACAGCTCTTAGCTTGTAAATAAAGTTAGGAACCTTAACCTAGCCTTGTAAAACCCTGTGTAAAAGAGAAAGAGAGAGAGAATAGGAGGCAGATTTTCAGAAACCCCATAAGTTATGTCAGCTGCAGAACATGCTGGCATTTTATATAGCTTGCTCGAAGCTGCTGCTACTGCTGCTCAGTCTCATAACATTGGCTGCAGCTCTCCTGGTACAGTACTGCCCTTGTACTACCCCTACGGCTTTAACGCTTCCCCTTAAATAAAATAACGGTATATTAGTATAGTACTCATAAAAACGAGTTTATATCACGTCAAAAAGTGTGCCATTACACTTTGTTATATATGTACTCACCTAGTTGTACTCACCTAGTTGAGGTTGCGGGGGTCGAGTCCGAGCTCCTGGCCCCGCCTCTTCACTGATCGCTACTAGGTCACTCTCCCCGAGCCGTGAGCTTTATCATACCTCTGTGTGTGTATATATGTGTGTGTATGTATATATATATATATATATATATATATATATATATATATATATATATATATATATATATATATATATTATTTTTTTTTTTTTTTTATTATCACACTGGCCGATTCCCACCAAGGCAGGGTGGCCCGAAAAAGAAAAACTTTCACCATCATTCACTCCATCACTGTCTTGCCAGAAGGGTGCTTTACACTACAGTTTTTAAACTGCAACATTAACACCCCTCCTTCAGAGTGCAGGCACTGTACTTCCCATCTCCAGGACTCAAGTCCGGCCTGCCGGTTTCCCTGAATCCCTTCATAAATGTTACTTTGCTCACACTCCAACAGCACGTCAAGTATTAAAAACCATTTGTCTCCATTCACTCCTATCAAACACGCTCACGCATGCCTGCTGGAAGTCCAAGCCCCTCGCACACAAAACCTCCTTTACCCCCTCCCTCCAACCCTTCCTAGGCCGACCCCTACCCCGCCTTCCTTCCACTACAGATTGATACACTCTTGAAGTTATTCTGTTTCGCTCCATTCTCTCTACATGTCCGAACCACCTCAACAACCCTTCCTCAGCCCTCTGGACAACAGTTTTGGTAATCCCGCACCTCCTCCTAACTTCCAAACTACGAATTCTCTGCATTATATTCACACCACACATTGCCCTCAGACATGACATCTCCACTGCCTCCAGCCTTCTCCTCGCTGCAACATTCATCACCCATGCTTCACACCCATATAAGAGCGTTGGTAAAACTATACTCTCATACATTCCCCTCTTTGCCTCCAAGGACAAAGTTCTCTGTCTCCACAGACTCCTAAGTGCACCACTCACTCTTTTTCCCTCATCAAATCTATGATTCACCTCATCTTTCATAGACCCATCCGCTGACACGTCCACTCCCAAATATCTGAATACGTTCACCTCCTCCATACTCTCTCCCTCCAATCTGATATTCAATCTTTCATCACCTAATCTTTTTGTTATCCTCATAACCTTACTCTTTCCTGTATTCACCTTTAATATATTTATATATATTTATATATTTAATATATTTAATATATTTATATATATATATATATATATATATATATATATATATATATATATATATAACAAAGTATTAAATGAAATAATTTTTAAAGTTTGCTTTGTGACGGTAAACTGAAGCCAGAAGGTCGTGATAGGTCGCCCATTTAGTCAAACGAGTTTCTCTCCGTGCACATTTTATGCTTACCCAGTGCACTGGTTTCGTACTTTCCCAGTGCACTGGTTTCGTACTTTCCCAATGCACTGGTTTCGTACTTTCCCAATGCACTGGTTTCGTACTTTCCCAGTGCACTGGTTTCGTACTTTCCCAGTGCACTGGTTTCGTACTTTCCCAGTGCACTGGTTTCGTACTTTCCCAGTACACTGGTTTCGTACTTTCCCAGTGCACTGGTTTCGTACTTTTCCAGTGCACTGGTTTCGTACTTTCCCAGTGCACTGGTTTCGTACTTTCCCAATGCACTGGTTTCGTACTTTCCAAGTACGCTAGTTTCATACTTTCCCAGTGCACTGGTTTCATGTTCTCACGAGGCACTGGTTTCAGAATCTTAATCTGTAACTAGTGTAAAAAAAAAATAGCCGTCATATACACAAGCTGAAGATCCGGAAGAACTAGACAACTAGCCCCAACACTCAACTTTCTCCATACCAGGAACCACAACTTTCACGCCAAGTCCTTGACCAAGACATCACGTCTACCAAGCCTGATAACTTGATTATTTACCTCTCACCTCTCCTGTGGCTGATATACTCTCCATACCCATCCCATGTGAACTGTAATAAAAAGATCAGACACGCGGGGCCAGGAGCTAAGACTCGATCCCAGCAACCACAAATAGGTGAAATGGTCCAGGAACTGGGTCCCTGGGCCCAGAAACATAATGGGTTTGACTACTTTGTGGCCCAGTCCCTGGACCCATTATGTACCTCTCTAATCTTTTGATTACCGCCCACAGGATGGGTATGAAGTACATAATAAAAACATTAAACTAACATAATGGGTGGAACATAATGGATGGAAATACCGCATCACTGAAGTCAGGTTCTACGTGTGAGGGATGAAAATATTTTGTTAATTGGGCTAAAAGCCTATCGATTTCTCAAAAGGTTAAGTTTGCATGTTCCTTTTCACCACTAGTCGAGAATAATTTGATCCCTGAAATACATCATCGCGTCGAACTGTTTTGCTTGCAAAATCAAGTACTAACTAGTGATGGTGGTGGTGTGAATTCTTGCTCCTATCATTATTATCACCATCCTCATAACCACCATCATCATTATTACTACCGTCACTATTATCATCAACATTACCATCATTATCATTAACAATACCATTATAACCATCATGAAATGTGAAAGTTAGGGTATAATTATGATAACCCATAAAAAATAAAGGATACAACGAACACACTCCACTCAAATACTGTAACTACAAAGAGATAACTACAAATAGGTAAAGTGCATATCTGAGCTGGCTTCCTGGTTACTTTAATATCCAGGTTTTGGATCACTTTTCGATTCAGTAAACTCAATTGGTACCCGATCCATAAACAAAAAATTTATTGTAATGTCACCCTCAGATAAGATATATATATATAATATATATATATATATATATATATATATATATATATATATATATATATATATATATATATATATATATATATATATATATATCTTACATCAAACTGAATTTCGCATCCGACGCTCTCAGAGATGAAGAGGCCGTCAGGAAATGGGACAGTCTCCTGGACACAGTTCTTATTCAGATAATGACCCGTTGAATGATTAAGTATAAGCTGGACACAGGGTCTCTTCGTAGTAAATTCCTAAGGTTCCTGGTACTGGGGTAGGCTATATCGTTCGCTGTTGGACACATGGCCACTTTTAATGCTGCCAACATTCTGATACACTGAAAACTATAATGAATATCTAATTTTGTTATTAGTGAGAGAAAGGCATAGTTCCTGTTCCTCTGTTGGAGTTACGGTCTGTCGACTGAACGAGTTTAATTTAAGATTCCTATTCATGTAGACGTTATTATAAAAGAAAAATGAATCTCTGAGATCATAAATTAAGCGGAGGTAAAAGAGGTTATGGTTAGTAAGTTTATTCAGGTACGGGTACACATAAATACAGTTACAAATTATCATACATAGCAGCATGTGTGTAGATTACCTAGGATAACCCCAAAAACGTCAAAGTGACTTATTTCAATTGGGATCCTTGTTAGTTAATTTTAATATTTGTATCATGCCTCCCATACCCATCCCTGTGAATCGTAGTTGAAAAAATTGCACCGACCAAAGAATACTTTTTTTTTTTATTGCACGAATCGGTACTGTGACTGGAACAATTCACAACTAACCCACAATTTGCAGAGAAAACTTGAAATGTCAGTTCAGTCCGTGCTCATCATTTTGAAGCTCAACGTGGAGGAACATAATTATTTTAGATAAAAATATCTTTAGCGCTTTCATGTCTTACATTATGTTTTGCGAGTGACGTGAATCATCTTCAAATTCTGAAACTTAAATAAAAAAAAATTTTTTAAAGATGTGGCAGCAAGAATTTAATTAGCTTAAGCCTACCTGGTGTCGTACAAGTGGTGAGAAGGTATATAGTGACGAGCCCTAAATTTTTTCTCGTCCACATGGTGTCCAGACCCCTACTATATATCACTATAATATCAACTGCGGGTCACTTGTGGTACGTAATGTGTTAAATCTGAGCTTGCTCCACTTTCAACCATAGGTTCTTTTGTCCTTAAACAAACTTCCCACTTGACAGATCTTTACTTAATGGCTCAAGTTCTTGCGAGAGCAAGGTTGTCTGTGATGGTAGCGTCACACTAACGGTACAAGTCTGACTGAGATGGAATATGTGGGACACCGTCTTGGACCCCTCCTCCGGTCTTCCTCAGGAGGGAGGGAGGGAACTCTAGTGTCTAGTGAACTTAGCTTAAACTGAAGTTCAGTTAGCTACGAAAATAATGTTTTATCATGATGATGAAACAATATTATCTCGAAACTGCACTTTGTATACAGTGGTACCTGGGGATACGAAATTAATTCGTTCCAGAAGGCTGTTTGATATAGTGTTCAAATGATTTCCCTTTCACAAGAGAAAACGTATTGGAAAGCGACACGACTTACTGGGAGATAATTTAATACTCACGAGTTATATCACAGAGTATATATATATATATATATATATATATATATATATATATATATATATATATATATATATATATATATATATATATATATATATATATATATATATATATATATATATATATATATATATATATATATATATTATTTTTATTATCACACTGGCCGATTCCCACCAAGGCAGGGTGACCAGAAAAAGAAAAACTTCCACCATGATTCACCCCATCACTGTCTTGCCAAAAGGGTGCTTTACACTACAGTTTTTAAACTGCAACATTAACACCCCTCCTTCAGAGTGCAGGCACTGTACTTCCCATCTCCAGGACTCAAGTCCGGCCTGCCGGTTTCCCTGAACCCCTTCATAAATGTTACTTTGCTCACACTCCAACAGCACGTCAAGTATTAAAAACCATTTGTCTCCATTCACTCCTATCAAACACGCTCACGCATGCCTGCTGGAAGTCCAAGCCCCTCACACACAAAACCTCCTTTACCCCCTCCCTCCAACCTTTCCTAGGCCGACCCCTACCCCGCCTTCCTTCCACTACAGACTGATACACTCTTGAAGTCACTCTGTTTCGCTCCATTCTCTCTACATGTCCGAACCACCTCAACAACCCTTCCTTAGCCCTCTGGACAACAGTTTTGGTAATCCCGCACCTCCTCCTAACTTCCAAACTACGAATTCTCTGCATTATATTCACACCACACATTCCCCTCAGACATGACATCTCCATTGCCTCCAGCCTTCTCCTCGCTGCAACATTCATCACCCATGCTTCACACCCATATAAGAGCGCTGGTAAAACTATACTCTCATACATTCCCCTCTTTGCCTCCAAGGACAAAGTTCTTTGTCTCCACAGACTCCTAAGTGCACCACTCACCCTTTTCCCCTCATCAATTCTATGATTCACCTCATCTTTCATAGATCCATCCGCAGACACGACCACTCCCAAATTATCTGAATACATTCACCTCCTTCATACTCTCTCCCTCCAATCTGATATCCAATCTATCATCACCTAATCTTTTTGTTATCCTCATTACCTTACTCTTTCCTGTATTCACTTTTAATTTTCTTCTTTTGCACACCCTACCAAATTCATCCACCAACCTCTGCAGCTTCTCTTCAGAATCTCCCAAGAGCACAGTGTCATCAGCAAAGAGCAACTGTGACAACTCCCACTTTATGTGTGATTCTTTATCTTTTAACTCCACGCCTCTTGCCAAGACCCTCGCATTTACTTTTCTTACAACCCCATCTATAAATATATTAAACAACCATGGTGACATCACACATCCTTGTCTAAGGCCTACTTTTACTGGGAAATAATTTCCCTCTTTCCTACATACTCTAACTTGAGCCTCACTATCCTCGTAAAAACTCTTCACTGCTTTCAGTATCCTACCTCCTACACCATACACCTGCAACATCTGCCACATTGCCCCCCTATCCACCCTGTCATACGCCTTTTCCAAATCCATAAATGCCACAAAGACCTCTTTAGCCTTATCTAAATACTGTTCACTTATATGTTTCACTGTAAACACCTGGTCCACACATCCCCTACCGTTCCTAAAGCCTCCTTGTTCATCTGCTATCCTATTCACCAGGCCCGGTGGTCTGGTGGCTAAAACTCCCGCTTCACACACTGAGGGCCCGGGTTCGATTCCCGGCGGGTGGAAATTCCGACACGTTTCCTTACACCTATTGTCCTGTTCACCTAGCAGCAAATAGGTACCTGGGTGTTAGTCGACTGGTGTGGGTCGCATCCTGGGGGACAAGATTAAGGACCCCAATGGAAATAAGTTAGACAGTCCTCGATGACGCACTGACTTTCTTGGGTTATCCTGGGTGGCTAACCCTCCGGGGTTAAAAATCCGAACGAAATCTTATCTTATCTCTTATCTTTCAATAATAACTCTACCATACACTTTACCAGGTATACTCAACAGACTTATCCCCCTATAATTTTTGCACTCTCTTTTGTCCCCTTTGCCTTTATACAAAGGAACTATGCATGCTCTCTGCCAATCCCTAGGTACCGTACCCTCTTCTATACATTTATTAAATAATTGCACCAACCACTCCAAAACTATATCCCCACCTGCTTTTAACATTTCTATCTTTATCCCATCAATCCCGGCTGCCTTACCCCCTTTCATTTTACCTACTGCCTCCCGAACTTCCCCCAAACTCACAACTGGCTCTTCCTCACTCCTACAAGATGTTATTCCTCCTTGCCCTATACACGAAATCACAGCTTCCCTATCTTCATCAACATTTAGCAATTCCTCAAAATATTCCCTCCATCTTCCCAATACCTCTAACTCTCCATTTAATAACTCTCCTCTCCTATTTTTAACTGACAAATCCATTTGATCTCTAGGCTTCCTTAACTTGTTAATCTCACTCCAAAACTTTTTCTTATTTTCAACAAAGTTTGTTGATAACATCTCACCCACTCTCTCATTTGCTCTCTTTTTACATTGCTTCACCACTCTCTTAACCTCTCTCTTTTTCTCCATATACTCTTCCCTCCTTGCATCACTTCTACTTTGTAAAAACTTCTCATATGCTAACTTTTTCTCCCTTACTACTCTCTTTACATCATCATTTCACCAATCGCTCCTCTTCCCTCCCGCACCCACTTTCCTGTAACCACAAACTTCTGCTGAACACTCTAACACTACATTTTTAAACCTACCCCATACCTCTTCGACCCCATTACCTATGCTCTCATTAGCCCATCTATCCTCCAGTAGCTGTTTATATCTTACCCTAACTGCCTCCTCTTTTAGTTTATAAACCTTCACCTCTCTCTTCCCTGATGCTTCTATTCTCCTTGTATCCCATCTACCTTTTACTGTCAGTGTAGCTACAACTAGAAAGTGATCTGATATATCTGTGGCCCCTCTATAAACATGTACATCCTGAAGTCTATTCAACAGTCTTTTATCTACCAATACATAATCCAACAAACTACTGTCATTTCGCCCTACATCATATCTTGTATACTTATTTATCCTCTTTTTCTTAAAATATGTATTACCTATAACTAAACCCCTTTCTATACAAAGTTCAATCAAAGGGCTCCCATTTTCATTTACACCTGGCACCCCAAACTTACCTACCACACCCTCTCTAAAAGTTTCTCCTACTTTAGCATTCAGGTCCCCTACCACAATTACTCTCTCACTTGGTTCAAAGGTTCCTATACATTCACTTAACATCTCCCAAAATCTCTCTCTCCTCTATATTCCTCTCTTCTATATGTGCATACACGCTTATTATGACCCACTTTTCGCATCCAACCTTTACTTTAATCCACATAATTCTTGAATTTACACATTCATATTCTCTTTTCTCCTTCCATAACTGATCCTTCAACATTACTGCTACCCCTTCCTTTGCTCTAACTCTCTCAGATACTCCAGATTTAATTCCAGTTATTTCCCCCCACCGAAACTCCCCTACCCCCTTCAGCTTTGTTTCGCTTAGGGCCAGGACATCCAACTTCTTTTCATTCATAACATCAGCAATCATCTGTTTCTTGTCATCCGCACTACATCCACGCACATTCAAGCATCCCAGTTTTATAAAGTTTTTCTTCTTCTCTTTTTTAGTAAATGTCTACAGGAGAAGGGGTTACTAGCCCATTGCTCCCGGCATTTTAGTCGCCTCATACGACACGCATGGCTTACGGAGGAAAGATTCTTTTCCACTTCCCCATGGACAATAGAAGAAATAAAGAAGAACAAGAGCTATTTAGAAAAAGGAGAAAAACCTAGATGTATGTATATATATATATGCATGTGCGTGTCTGTGAAGTGTGGCCAAAGTGTAAGTAGGAGTAGCAAGATATCCCTGTTATCTAGCGTGTTTATGAGACAGAAAAAGAAACCAGAAATCCTACCATCATGCAAAACAGTTACAGGTTTCTGTTTCACAGTCATCTGGCAGGACGGTAGTACTTCCCTGGGTGGTTGCTGTCTACCAACCTACTACCTACAATATAATATATATTTTTTTTTTTATTATCACACTGGCCGATTCCCACCAAGGCAGGGTGGCCCGAAAAAGAAAAACTTTCACCATCATTCACTCCATCACTGTCTTGCCAGAAGGGTGCTTTACACTACAGTTTTTAAACTGCAACATTAACACCCCTCCTTCAGAGTGCAGGCACTGTACTTCCCATCTCCAGGACTCAAGTCCGGCCTGCCGGTTTCCCTGAATCCCTTCATAAATGTTACTCTGCTCACACTCCAACAGCACGTCAAGTATTAAAAACCATTTGTCTCCATTCACTCCTATCAAACACGCTCACGCATGCCTGCTGGAAGTCCAAGCCCCTCGCACACAAAACCTCCTTTACCCCCTCCCTCCAACCCTTCCTAGGCCGACCCCTACCCCGCCTTCCTTCCACTACAGACTGATACACTCTTGAAGTCATTCTGTTTCGCTCCATTCTCTCTACATGTCCGAACCACCTCAACAACCCTTCCTCAGCCCTCTGGACAACAGTTTTGGTAATCCCGCACCTCCTCCTAACTTCCAAACTACGAATATATATATATATATATATATATATATATATATATATATATATATATATATATATATATATATATGTATATATATATATATATATTATATTCTCTCAGAGAGAGAATATAATATATATATATATATATATATATATATATATATATATATATATATATATATATATATATATATATATATATATATATATATATATATATATATATATATATATATATATATAAGATTTAAGATATACATTGTTGATATAAAGGTGGCATATACGGTACATGTTGTTACGTGCGTATCACCGATTATAAGGCGAAAATCTCATCTAGCTCTTCAGAGCTGGGGCGTGTGCCCAAAATACAGCAGGCATTACCCCTTTGAACAGCCACACTGAGCCGCTGGAACAGAAAACTAGCTGCCCTGGGATCCCTAGTTACCCTGATGAGTCTTTTTCCCAGCTCCTTAAGGAATTTAAATGCATTCTTTCCCCATGAGCCAAGGGTCTCTGAGCCTATGGGAACAAACATATAATGATGGGCAAGTTCTCCACATTTTCTAGATTTTTGGGACTCCCTAAAGCTGGCAGCTGCCCCTCCTTCCTTCCCGGTGCATTGGAGATAGGTATCAGCCAAGGTAGATGCACATGTGTAGTCCCACACCACCTGCTTACCGTCTGTCCAGGCTAGAAGTGTGATACCATCTGGACGCTTCTGGCTGCCATCAGATCTGCATAGTTGGGGTGGTTCCCTTACTGCTGGGCATCCAGCTGTTGTGAGGTTCCTCTTGATAATGTTATTAACCTCCTTATGTCTTGCAATCTTTCCCTTGGATTTACGGCACACAAGACCATGGTACCCGAATCAGTCTGCTGCTTCACTGCCACAAATACACCTGTGTTCGGCGAGTTTACCTGGAGAGGGTTTCGGGGGTCAACGCCCCCGCGGCCCAGTCTGAGACCAGGCCTCATGGTGGATCAGGGCCTGATCAACCAGGCTGTTACTGCTGGTCGCACACAAGCTGACGTACAAACCACAGCCCGGTTGGTATACTCTAGGTATGCAGGTTGGGCTATGAAACCAGACATGAAAAAAATGCCAGCACTCAGCAGTATACAGTAATAAAGAGAAGAATGTAGACACTGCTGGCCAACACTGCTGGCCATCACTGGTGGCCATCACTGGTGGCAATCACTGCTGGCCAGGGATCCACCAGCGGCAGAGAAAGTTTCACCTACATTCTGATTTTTTCTATCACTGATTCTTGTTTAAAAATTCCAGATGTACTGGATGTCGTATCCTGAGCAAAACTGTCAACGTGTAAGAAAACTCCAGACTCGCTGGATTATTATCCTCAGGTTTAACTGCAAGGCTCCAGGCGGACATCAACCAAATCTTTCAATGGGCTACAGAAAACAATATGAAGTTCAACGATGAGAAATTTCAATTACTCCGATATGGTAAACATGAGGAAATTAAAACTTCATCAGAGTACAAAACAAATTTCTGCCACAAAATAGAGCGAAAAACCAACGTCAAAGACCTGGGAGTGATCATGTCGGAGGATCTCACCTTCAAGGACCATAACATTGTATCAATCACATCTGCTAGAAAAATGACAGGATGGATAATGAGAACTTTCAAAACTAGGGAGGCCAAGCCCATGATGACACTCTTCAGGTCACTTGTTCTATCTAGGCTGGAATATTTCTGCACACTAACAGCACCTTTCAAGGCAGGTGAAATTGCTGACCTAGAAAATGTACAGAGAACCTTCACGGCACGCATAACAGATAAAACACCTCAATTACTGGGAGCGCTTGAAGTTCCTGAATCTGTACTCCCTGGAATGCAGGCGGGAGAGATACATGATTATATACACTTGGAAAATCCTAGAGGGACTAGTACCGAACTTGCACACGAAAATCACTCACAACTAAAGCAAAAGACTCGGTAGACGATGCACCATCCCCCCCAATGAAAAGCAGGGGTGTCACTAGCACGTTGAGACAATACAATAAGTGTCAGGGGCCCGAGACTGTTTAACTGCCTCCCAGCATACATAAGGGGGATTACCAATAGACCCCTGGCAGTCTTCAAGCTGGCACTGGACAAGCACCTAAAGTCGGTACCTGACCAGCCGGGCTGTGGCTCGTACGTTAGATTGCGTGCAGCCAGCAGTAACAGCCTGGTTGATCAGGCTCTGATCCACCATGAGGCCTGGTCACAGACCGGGCCGCGGGGGCGTTGACTCCCGGAACTCTCTCCAGGTAAACTCCAGGTTAGGAGGACAGTTTGGCCCGGGCCTGAAGCTCTAAGGAGGCCTTAGATAAGGCACTTGGTAATTGTTTATTTGACAAAATTAGTATAAACTATGACACTGCACGAAAGGTTCACGCATTCTTAATCATTAGTGAATTTTCAAGGAAAAGCCAGAAATGCCTTTTTTTTAATAAATACACACACACACAAATTAAATTTCCACCGTTTTGAGGGCCCTGCCTTTGTTTTCGCGTGTCGTTATTTTTTCATTATAGGTTATATTCTCAAAAGTTAAGTGACCAATACAGTCCACTCAGGGCCTTTCAGGTGTCCTGGTTATCATTACATTCACTAAAACGCTAAACCAAACCTGTTAAAATTTAAAGTGTTGGTGAAAGGTACTCGCAAAATGCGGTGCATCTAACATTGACACTTTAAAATAAAAAACATAAATATATTGCACGAATCATTGCACTATAATCATAACCGTAACTTTTAAAGGGGTGGAGTGGTAAGCCAGTTAAAAGTCTCGGTCAGATGACCAAAAGCTCCAGCTAAGATCCGCGTCAGGAAACACTTACCTAACCTGAGGAAGCCACTGTCTGGCGAAACGTTGCTATTGCTAGCAGACTCGGCTCACACACTGAGGTCTGTGGTACGATCCCCGATACTTGTAAAAACACTAGAACATGTTACTTAAAACACTTGCTGTCCATGTTCACTTAGCAGTAAAATAAGTACCTTGGTGTTAGTCGACTGGTGTGGGTCGCATCCTGGGACAAAACTGACCTAATTTACCCGAAATGCTCTATATAGTAGTGTCATTGATGTCAGCTAGGTCTGTATACCTTGTACATGTACATAGTACTTGTAGAAATAAATATTATTGTTATTAAAAAGTACCAAAGTGTCTAATTCATCAAGTCTATTGATGTTAACTTAGATGGGGGTGTGAATGGGTGTCTAGCGCTGCCTGAACTAACTGAGAACTTATTGATTCTGTTTCCATTATCAGAGTAATCTTTGTTTCCTTTATAATGCATGCCTAGATTTAGGCTACATTATTCAAGGACTCCCGAGAAACATGGCCCAATAAGGCGTAAACTTTGGGAGCCCTTATTAACCCCAACAACAACAACAAAGTCATTTAGGAGACCACAAGGTGGTTGGGAGTGTCGAGTCGCAGCTCCTGTCCTACGGCGGTCAGAGTTTTCAAATCACCGACGACAGGTAACAGATGGGTTATGATTATATTCAGGGAGAGGCAATTAATAAGGTGTCCCATAGCTCGATCGCTAGCGCACTCAGATCACACACTGAGGTCCGGGGTTCAATTCCCCGGTACGGCAGGAAACATTAGGACGTGTTTCCTCAAGGCACCTGCCTATTCACCCATCAGTAAAATGGGTACCTGGGTGTTAGTGGACTGGTGTGGGTCGCATCCTGGTCAGGTAGGCCTGTATACCTTGTACACGTACTTGTAGGAATAAAGATATTATTATTTATTTAATTAGGCTCAATCCAAGGAAGGGTAGGATAAGTCCAATTCCTTAGATCAAGAGCCCTTCAGCAGCAGCAAGGAACCTCCCTAGAGGACGGGCTTGGCAGGTACATTGAGTTAAAATATAACCATGAATTAGTATCCAACAACATGGTTACATTAATATTACATTAGGCTAGGCTATGGTAGAATAACGCTTGCCATTAACTTAAAAAAAATTATGCATATGTGACAGCTCTTTGCCACTAGGGAAATAGATTTCTGTCTGATCAGTGACTTGGGAACATCAGCGAGATTACTGATATTTACCATGGAACTATGATATGGTATCTGTTACGATAACAACAAGTATACACAAAACACTCCCGGCAAGGGTGGAAACATCGGGCGTTTCCTTACACCTACTGTCCCCGTTCACCTAGCAGTAAGTAGGTACCTGGGTGTTAGTCGACTGGTGTGGGTTGCATCATAGGGGACAGGATTAAGGACCCCAGTGGAAATAAGACACAGTCCCTCAATGACACACTGCCTTTCTTGGATTATCCTGGGTGGCTAACCCTCTGGGGTTAAAAATCTGAACAAAGTCTTACCTTACAAATTTTCTGCTAAGTGAACATATATATCCTGCAGCATGGAAATCAAACTCCTGGTGAAGAATGAGACACTTGTGCAACATGTGGGAATCTTTTAATGTGGAAACATTTTGACAGCTACATTAAAGATTCCCAAACGTTACACAAGCATCTAATTCTTCTACTTCTCAATTTTCTAAACCATTTAGTACGTCACAAACTCATGACCTTTTACTTTTGAGTCAAACTCTTGCCTTATAGCTCATTATTTATTTAACCCAAATATGCTATCGGAAACTGTTCATATGCTCTCATATCAAAGTGCATTTTAACTATCAGGCAAATGATCTTACTGTAGTCTTTTAATTTTAAATTATTATTAAGATGTTTGCTCTTCAGTAGAAATGTTTCGCTGATTTATTTAGTGCTTCACCCACTTATCAATTTTAATCTGATATTCTTTATATTTTCAGTTCTAAAACCAGTGTGCAACTGAATAATGGGGAAGAATAAATTACAAACAAGAAATCCTGGCAAATCTGGTAATCCTATTTATAAAAAAGCAGGTACTGGAATTCCTCAAAAGGCCAAAACCAAAGTCAAGCCAATCAAGACCAACCTTAAGCAAGTAAGGACTTTCAATATGGTTTAATTTTTGATACAAATGTACAGTAGTGATATGTATTTTGAACAGAAATCACATTTAAAATGATTTTGCAAGATTCATTATAAATGCATTAGTATAATGATATTATTACTCCACTTCCTACTATTATGTGATACAAAAAAAGTAGGTTAACATATGCATTGTGATATCTCATTATAATGATTTAGTGGAGGCGAAGGGGGTGGCCGCTTAAACGAATATCTATTGCATTGATGGAACAGCCAAATGTGCAATGCAGTGGACTTAGTCTACTGCACTGATGGCACAACATACTAAGAATAAATTGTATTATGGTATAGTACAGTAAACTGATTGCAATAGCAGGCATACTAAGAATGAACTGTAATATAGGACATTACAGTAAATTATCTGAAAATAAAAGAAATAAAATTGCAGTACAGTACAGTAGGTATATTCCTGTGTTTAGTGGTGACTCAGAATAACTGTTATTCTGAATCAAGGAGCTGTTAAACTCTAGCAGTAGCGTTGCAGATGGTGTGGGAGATATAGTTGTAAATGGAATGGGAGATATAGGTGTAAATGGAGTGGAAGATATAGGTATAGATGGAGTAGGAGATATAGGTGTAAATGGAGTGGGAGGTGTAGATAGTGTTGGGAGATGTAGATGGCTCAGCAGACATAGATGGCCAAGGAGACAGATAGTTTAGTAGACATAGAAGGGTGAGATGTAGATAATAGGCCTACACTTCTTTTTTGTCCGTGAGGTCAGTGTATGTAATGAGAACATAAGTTGAAACTTGTACTATTGACAGTTTGAGTAGCTTCACAGTCACTTTATCATCATGATTATCTTGTTCATTTGCAAGTTCTGCATCACTCAGTATCTGGTAACAAGGAGTGCCATCATTTTCTTCCAGTCATTCAGTCACAGCTTGCCCCATAACATCCATGTCTCCTGCCCTCTGAAAAGCTTTATGAAAATCACTGGCCCTCAAACCTTTCCAAGTCCAGCTCTTTGTAACATTAAATAGTTTTTCCAACCATTAGTTAATTTTCTTTTCAGTTCCTTCCATGATGCTGCAAGGTTGAAGATGGAAAACAACAGATTATACTTCTTGATGTTTTCCAGCATACATAAGCCTCTGGTATCTTTTTCCAAGTCATTTTCCTCTGAAATTACTACAGTTACTACGTCTAAGTATCTGCATTGATACAGCCTCTTGCAGGTTGCAATAATACCCTGTTTCATAGATTGGATCAGGGAAATAGTATTTGAGAACAGAAACATGGATTTAATCTTACTATCAAAACTGATTAATTTTTCAGCCCTTGAATGAACAAGTGCATTGTCAAGCAAAAGAAGAGCTTTGACATTGTCTGGCTAAAGTTTCAGGACCTCTAGCTGGTGTATGTACTTGTATATTTCATGGAAAAACTTTGGAAACAATAGTCAGCAAACACTTATAGCTTGCTAGCTTCTTAGCACCAGAGCAAAGCTAAAGAGATTGAAAATTAACACCAGTGTGCCTTGTTGAACATACCTTTTATACACTGGTTTCTTCAACCCTTATATCTTGGGCCATTTTCATATGCTACCTAGAAGCAAGTGATGAACTTTTTGCTTAGCCTCTACACCATTCTTAACGTGTGTTGAAAATAAGTTTCTGCTTAACATTTATATTCACACACTTCTTGTCACCATCACTTGCTGTAGAGGCCATTGTTAATAACACTGTACAGAAAAATATATTATAGTCAAACCCCAGATTTCGTCCACACCAGATATTGCATGATTCGGATTTCGACCACTTTTTCAGCAAAATTTTGCTCCAGATTTCATACCTCATCTCGGAAATTGTCTGTATCAGACGTGTCTGCCCACCTGAGATGCCACCACTCATGCGTACGTGTCTCAGTCTGGCTTTGTCACTGGTTGAGTGAGCATTCATCCGAAACATTTCGTAATAATCCATTGTTTTCTGTACTTGTTTATTGAGTGCTTGAAGAAAATTGTGGCCAGAACGTGTCCGCAACAAAGATTTTGATGGGCTTGAGGCTGACCCTGTCGACCCTACACCTGTTGTGGAATCTATTGTGTCTTTGGGCAAGTCCATGGGGCTGGATGTGAGTGGTCAGAATGTGGAAGAGTTGGTGGAGGACCACAGGGAAGAGCTAATCACTGAAGAGCTGTAAGACCTTCATCTGGAACAGCAACAGACCACAGCTGAGGAAATTGCTTCAGAGGAGGAGGAAGAGCGAGAGGAGAAGGCGCCTTCTTCAGTGATTAAGGACATTTGTGCGAAGTTGAATGAGGTGCAAACTTTTGTGGAAAAATATCACCCTGACCAAGCTGATACAAGCCATATCTGCAACATGTTCAGTGACAGTACCTTGTACCTTTCAGGGTCCGTCCCGTAGATCTACGGCTTTACGTTCAGGGTCCAAACCGTAGATCTACGGCTTTACGTTCAGGGTCCAAACCGTAGATCTACGCCATGAGCTCAGCTCACTCTGATAAACTGCAAGTGGTAAATTTGGGCCTAGATATGAGAGAATACATCTATGTGGTATGTGTGCACCACATAAAACAAATCCTGCAGCACACTGTGTATAATGAGAGAAAAAACTGAGACCGTGATTTTCAATTAAAACAGCGACTTTGCAGTGTTTTTTTTTTTTTTGTATGTTTTTTATAGTTGTATTTACGATTTCTTGGTTTCATTTGATAGAATGGAAGACATATTACAGAAATAGAGATGATTTTGATTGATTTTAGCACTGGAAATGGCTTGAAACTGAGCTCAAAGTAGCGGAAATGTTAAATTTTTGCCGATGTTCAAGAGTAAACAAACGACCTCACACGTCTAATACACGCCAGCTGGTGGGTCTAATATACATTCACAAATGTGGTGATGATATTTATACAATTATTACAATATTGCATAACAGTAAATCTTCTATTTTTTTTATGTGAATAAAAATTCATTATGTGAATAAAAAATCAAAATGGAATTTATTTGTAAAGCCTCAAAACATAACTAATGAACAGAAGAAATGTTAGTTTAGTGCCAGGAATACCTACATTGTTTATTCTGGACCCTATTTTGAAATTGGAATATTTTGAACTTTGTGTTAAATTGGCCAAATTACCAATTTCCAATCACTTTATTTTGTAGTTGAAACAGTTGATTTGGCGACTTCTTGTGCTCAATTGATAGAATAGAAGTAATACTAGTGAAATAGTTAAGAATTTGGTCGACTGGAATAATGTAATTGGCCTAAAATGGGAGTCAAAATTGGCAAAATCGCCGATTCGTAAATATCGTTGACACATCAAAATTCACGAGAGCATAATTTCGTCAATTTTCCATCAAATTTCGTACTTTTTGTTTTATTACCTTCGCAGAAAGATTCTCTACCATTTCATAAGAAAAAATAACAAATTTTTTTTTTTGAAAATTCTTGGACACTGGGGCACCATTTCAGATTTTGGCCTTGGACCCTGAAAGGGTTAAAGAGACGCCAGAAATAGAGCGCTCTGGACAGATTTTTAGTGTGACAGGGGTCCAGTGCCAGTCAAAGACAAAGAAGGGAAGTAACCCTGGATAGGGCTTTGATGCCTGAAGTCCTTATGGAGAGGGATTCCCCTTCCAAACAATAACCTCTGCCCCTCCTCCCTCTCCCCTCCTTGCTGTCCATACCCGAACAAGAGTCTTTAATAAAGGTAAGTGTGATGTTAAATGTTCATTTATCCATTTCATTAGTCATTCATATTTCTTTCTCATTGTTTTCTGTATGAAAAACTATAGTATTTTTTTTTAATATTTTTGGGTGTCTGGAATGGATTAATTGTATTTACAATATTTCTCATGGGAAATATTGCTTCGGTTTTCGTCCATTTCGGATTTAGACCAATCTTCTGGAATGGATTAACCCTTTGACTGTCGCGGCCATATATATACGTCTTACGAGGTACTGTGTTTGACGTATATATACTCATAAATTCTAGCGGCTTCAAATCAAGGAGAAAGCTGGTAGGCCCACATGTGAGAGAATGGGTCTGTGTGGTCAGTGTGCACCATATAAAAAAAATCCTGGAGCACGCAGTGCATAATTAGAAAAAAAAAACTCCGACCGTTTTTTTAATTAAAATGCCGACTTTGTGGTCTATTTTCGTATAGTATTTATGGTTGTATTCTCGTTTTCTTGGTCTCATTTGATAGAATGGAAAACATATTATATAAATAGAGGTGATTTTGATTGATTTTTCTATAAAAAGAACCTGGAAATGGAGCTCAAAATAGGGGAAATGTTTGATTTTTGCTCATGTTCAAAAGTAAACAAATGATGTCATTGTCCAATAAATGTCCAACTAGCCATTCTAATATGCAGTCATGAATGGGTTGATGTTATTTATACAATTATTACAGTATTGCAGTAGTCTGCATAATAGTAAATCTTCTATTTTTTGTTTGAATAAAAATTCAAAATAGAAAGCAAGAGTAATATCAGAGGGGCCTGGAGATATGACTGATGAACAAAGAAAATGTTATTTTAGAGCCAGGAATATCTGCATTGTTCATTCTGGACCTTATTTTGAAATTGTCATATTTTTTAATTTTTGTGAAATTGGCCAAATTGCAAATTTCTGACCACGTTATTGGGTAGTTGAAATTGGTAAATGGGCAGTTTCTTGTACTCAAGCGATAGAAAAAATGGAGTTCTAAAGAAATAACTATGAGTTTGGTCGACTGGAACAATGGAATTAGTCGAAAATAGGGCTCAAAGTGGGGGAAATCGCCGATTTGTAAATATCGCCGAGGTCGCTAACTTCGCGAGACCGTAATTCCGCCAGTTTTCCATCATATTTCGTTTTTTTTGGTGTCATTACAATCGGGAAAAAATTCTCTTATCATTTCATGAGAAAAAATAATTTTTTTTTTTTTTTTGAAATTTTGCGACACCAGGAGACACCTCAGGATTGGGGGTTGCAACAGTCAAGGGGTTAAGGACAAAATCTGGGGTTACACTATACTTCTACAGATCTGACATTCATTAGACTACTGTGTCACCATGCTCTTGTCTATGTTCACTTTATCTTCCTTTGCACAATCTTCTAAACTCTCATCAAAAAACTTGTATTCTCAACAAAGAGCAACTGTGATAATTCCCCTTTTATACCAGATTCATTGTTTTTAAAGCCCATACCTCTTTCCTACACTAGCATTCACTTCATTTACAACCCCATCTGTAAACACATTAAAACAACTAAGGTGACAGAAAATACTTTTTAACACTGAGTTATATTGGAAAATATTCTCTTACTTAAGTCTCACACTCTTCATAAGACTTAATAAATTTTAACATCTGATTAATGAGTATTCCATATGCCCTAAGAAAATCATGGTGCTGAGTTTACAGAAATGCATTGAGATCATTTTGTTATGTGGATATGAAGGGTGGTCACAAAGAAGTGTTGCAGAGTTCCAGAGGAATTCAGTAATAATCATCTAGAACAATCAATAAACCAGTTCTTGCCGACATTTTTTTTTTTAAATTCTGTGCAACAGGATTTGTAACTGACAAACCTAGCATTGTGGAAGAGATTTGAGAAGTGATCGCTGCCAAGGTTCATGCAAGCCCAAAAGAATCATTTAGAAGAACATCTGTGGAATTAGAGATTCTGAAGAGCACTGTTCACGAAGTATTGAGCAAATGCCGGTACTAATAGGCTTGGAACGTCTCAATGAATTCAATATGAAGTCAACTCCATCAGCCCAGATGTGTTAAGGAACATTCCAAGAAACCTGCTATTCTGTTTACAAACATGTTTTGGAATTAGAGGGAACAAATGACTATGCATTCGGAACATATGATGTAACCATCCTTACAAATAAGTTTTTCATATGATGCATGACTGAGTGGACACTCTGTATACAGGTAGTATTCAAAGACCCTTAAATTACATTCACTTGTTAGACGAAGAATGAGGGGAGACATGATTGAAGTGTATAAGTGGAAGATGGGTATCAATAAAGGGGATATAAATAAGGTTTTGAGGATATCTCTCCAAGAGAGAACTCACAGTAATGGATTCCAATTACATAAGTTTAGATTTAGAAAGGATACAGGAAAGTATTGGTTTGGAAATAGGGTAGTTGATGAGTGGAACAGTCTGCCCAGTAGGGTTATCGAGGCTAAAACCTTGGGTAGTTTCAGATTTAGGTGGGATAAATACATGAGTGAAAGGGGTTGGATTTGAGTGGGACTTGCACATGGGTAAATAGAGTTACCAAAGCTTATTTCTTGGGTAGCATTGAAAATTGAGTTGGGCAAATATTTTGTTAGTGGGATGGATTGTTAAGGACCTGCCTAGTATGAACCAACAGGCCTGCTGCAGTGTTCCTCCTTTCTTATGTTCTTATTGGTAAATACTATACTGCTTCCCTATCATGCCATTTTCAAATCCATAAATGCATCCAATAGTGTCTTAACCTTATCTAAGTAATGTTCTCTTACATGCACTTGCAGACTCGATTGAGAAGGCCATTGGTGAAATGCCTATGATTTTAAACTGATGGAAGATAGAGGTATGGGTGTGTGTGGGAAACAAGCAGGTTGCAACACTAGGGTTGGAAACAGTAAATGTATAAAAGGCATTCAGCATGAAGTTATAAATAAAGACAATAGAACAGGTCAGCAAACAAAGGGGGACAGCAGAGGGCAGCAAGGGACTAGCTCCCTTAAGGTTTACTATACTAATAGCAGGAGTGTTAGAAATAAGATAGATGAGCTAAGATTAATTGCAAGTGCAGGAAACATAGATATTATTGCTATAACAGAGACCTGGCTCAATCTGAAAGATAGAGAGATGCCCTCTGAATGTCACATACAAGGCTATAAATTATTCCACACTGACAGGGTCAACAGGAAAGGTGGTGGAGTAGCGATGTATGTCAGAGACAATTTAAATTGTTGTGTTAGACAAGATATTAAATTAGAAGCGTCAGCCACTGAATCTGTTTGGTTACAGCTTCTCGAGGGCCGAGAAAAACTAATTTTGGGTGTGATTTACAGGGCCCCAAATCTTGATAGGGAGTGCAGTAAACTTCTATGGGACGAAATTCGTAAGGCATCTACATACGAAAATGTTGTGCTAATGGGAGATTTCAACTATAGACAGATTGACTGGAGCAATTTGACAGGAAATTTAGAGTCGGGTGACTTTCTTGATACGATCCAGGATTGTTTTTTAAAACAGTTTGTGACAGAGCCAACTAGGGGAAATAACCTCCTTGACTTGGTTCTTGCCAGTAGGGAAACACTAATTAATAATCTTGAGGTTAATGATGAGCTTGGGGAGAGTGATCACAAATCACTCAGTTTTAACATATCATGGAATTCCCCTAATAATGGCAATCAAGTCTCCGTCCCTGACTTTCGCTTGGCTGATTTCATAGGACTGAAAAATTACTTAGGTGGGCTGAACTGGAATGACCTGACTAGGGGTCAGGTAGGTGGTGATGGTTGCCGATATGATGCTTTCCAGGGCATAGTTCTAGCTGCTCAGTCAAATTATGTTCCAAATAGGGAAATCAGATCAAACAAAAATGATCCTAAATGGATGAACAATAGATTAAAATATCTGATTGGTCAAAAGAGAGGCATATATAGGCAAATCAAAAGAGGAGAGGGGCAATTAAGAAATCGATATATTCAGTTAAAGAGAGAAATAAAAAAGGGAATTAGAAAAGCAAAAAGAGATTATGAGGTTAAAGTTGCAAGAGAATCGAAGACTAACCCAAAAGGATTCTTTCAGGTATACAGAAGTAAGATCAGGGACAAGATAGGCCCACTCAAAAGTTCCTCGGGTCAGCTCACTGACAGTGATAAGGAAATGTGTAGAATTTTTAACACATACTTCCTCTCAGTTTTTACACAGGAGGATACCAGCGATATTCCAGTAATGATAAATTATGTAGAACAGGACGATAATAAACTGTGCACTATTAGGGTCACAAGTGACATGGTCCTTAGGCAAATAGATAAATTAAAACCTAACAAATCCCCAGGCCCTGATGAACTGTATGCAAGGGTTCTAAAGGAATGTAAAGAGGAGCTTAGCACACCTTTGGCTAATCTTTTCAACATATCACTACAAACTGGCATGGTGCCAGATAAGTGGAAAATGGCAAATGTGATACCTATTTTCAAAACAGGTGACAGGTCCTTAGCTTCGAACTATAGACCAATAAGCCTAACCTCCATAGTGGGAAAATTTATGGAATCAATAATTGCCGAGGCAGTTCGTAGCCACCTTGAAAAGCATAAATTAATCAACGAATCTCAGCATGGTTTTACAAAGGGGCGTTCCTGCCTTACGAATTTATTAACTTTTTTCACTAAGGTATTTGAGGAGGTAGATCATGGTAATGAATATGATATTGTGTATATGGACTTCAGTAAGGCTTTTGACAGGGTCCCACATCAGAGACTATTGAGGAAAATTAAAGCACATGGAATAGGAGGAGAAATTTTTTCCTGGATAGAGGCATGGTTGACAAATAGGCAGCAGAGAGTTTGCATAAATGGGGAGAAATCAGAGTGGGGAAGCGTCACGAGCGGTGTTCCACAGGGGTCAGTGTTGGGCCCCCTGCTGTTCACAATCTACATAAACGACATAGATGAGGGCATAAAGAGCGACATCGGCAAGTTTGCCGATGACACCAAAATAGGCCGTCGAATTCATTCTGACGAGGACATTCGAGCACTCCAGGAAGATTTGAATAGACTGATGCAGTGGTCGGAGAAGTGGCAGATGCAGTTTAATATAGACAAATGCAAAGTTCTAAATGTTGGACAGGACAATAACCATGCCACATATAAACTAAATAATGTAGATCTTAATATTACGAATTGCGAAAAAGATTTAGGAGTTCTGGTTAGCAGTAATCTGAAACCAAGACAACAGTGCATAAGTGTTCGCAATAAAGCTAATAGAATCCTTGGCTTCATATCAAGAAGCATAAATAATAGGAGTCCTCAGGTTGTTCTTCAACTCTATACATCCTTGGTTAGGCCTCATTTAGATTATGCTGCACAGTTTTGGTCACCGTATTACAGAATGGATATAAATTCTCTGGAAAATGTACAAAGGAGGATGACAAAGATGATCCCATGTATCAGAAACCTTCCCTATGAGGATAGACTAAGGGCCCTGAAACTGCACTCTCTAGAAAGACGTAGAATTAGGGGGGATATGATTGAGGTTTATAAGTGGAAGACAGGAATAAATAAAGGGGATGTAAATAGTGTGCTGAAAATATCTAGCCTAGACAGGACTCGCAGCAATGGTTTTAAGTTGGAAAAATTCAGATTCAGGAGGGATATAGGAAAGTACTGGTTTGGTAATAGAGTTGTGGATGAGTGGAACAAACTCCCAAGTACCGTTATAGAGGCCAGAACGTTGTGTAGCTTTAAAAATAGGTTGGATAAATACATGAGTAGATGTGGGTGGGTGTGAGTTAGACCTGATAGCTTGTGCTAACAGGTCGGTTGCCGTGTTCCTCCCTTAAGTCAAGGTGACCTGACCTGACTAGGTTGGGTGCATTGGCTTAAGCCGGTAGGGACTTGGACCTGCCTCGCATGGGCCAGTAGGCCTTCTGCAGTGTTCCTTCGTTCTTATGTTCTTATGTTCTTATGCTTTATTGCAAACACTTAATGCACACATCACTCTCCCTTCTTAAATTCACACTTTTTCTTTGCAGTCATACTTTTGTGTTTTTTGAGTGTCTTATTCCTCTATTTGAAAAACACTTATTATTATATTTGAAAGAGATTCTGAGCATTTCTTTTTTTGGGGTCATCCTACCTTGGTGGGAGATGGTTACTGAGTTAAAAAATCTTTCAGCATAATTTTGTAACCTACATGTACAGTATCATGCACTTTTTTTTACTTGTTATATAGTGTAGGTTCCTTAAATCACAGAACAGGTGGGATTTAAACCCATGGCAAGTGAATCCTAAAACTCACAGGCCAGCACAATAAACATTCAGCCAACTGGCTCTAATAAGATTCATCCAACTAGGTATGTTTCTATACACCATAAAGAGGTTAGCATGGGCCCTGCTGTGACCACAAATGCAGATTTTTCAGACAAATCCCATACCAGCATGACTGTGGCATACTCTAGCTTAAGTTCCTTCAAAGCCACACTTGTGTGGGATTCATATGTAAATATGTACCTGTATTTGTAGCCACAGTGATGGCCCATTTTAACCTCCCTGTGATGTATAGAAATACCCTAGTTAGATGAACCTTATTAGAGCCAGCTGGCCCAGTGGTTAACGCAATGGCCTGTAAGTTCGAGGACTCGCTTGTCGTGGGTTCAAGCCCTACATGATCTGTGATTTGTCTGTAATTGTGTTATTACAATTTTGTGTGTCAGTAGTGTAGTTTCTTTGTTGACATTTTGATTTGTTTGCAGTAAAGAAAAAATCATTATATTTTATTGCACCACATGAGATACTACAGTATACCTTTTTCAACAAGGTAATTGAAAGTTCTCTGAACTGTGATTATTGTACTCACTAATATTTTCCTTTGTGCTCCACAGCTGAAAATTGTGAACAGGGAGGCCATAGCATCAATAGACAATAAACTTGGTTCCTTCTATGAAGCCATGCAAACAAAAACCAAAGAAAAAGAGGAGTCTGTCAAAATGAGTGAACCTACTGAAGAACAAGAAAAAGATGAGCCTGTCAAAATAGGTGAAGCTACTGAAGAACAAAAAGAGGAACCTGTCAAAATGGATGAATCTTCTGAAGAATTGCCTAAATTTTGATATTCTTATATAGTATATATATTAATAATAAAATGTTTCTCTATTATGGTTTGTATAATTTAGTCCTTCAGTATTGTCATGCAGTATTACTTTCTTACTTTACAATATATATATATGTATAGCCTTTATAAATAAAGCTTTAAGTGAATGATAGCTGTTGTTTTTACTGTAATACTTTTCCAAGTTGAGATAACTTAGTGTTCTTTCTTTCAGGCATGTGTGTTATTTCCAATTTGTAGTTGCAGGAGCAGAGCCATGTTTTTACATCCCATCTATATTTATATGCAAACGAACTTTTTTTTCCCCCAAGTTATGACTCAACTGTCACCTAATACCCAGGGACCCCAGTTTGCTGCCAACTGAACAGGTGTAGAGATTTCCATAAGTATTCCTTTGCCTGCCTGACAATCAATCTGGGACCTTTCAGTTGTGGGTTAACACACTGACCACTGCTCTTACATGAATAATTTGCACATCCATTTATCTTGGGTTCAGTTGTTGGGTATTAAATTTTAATTTCATATTTCAGCTTTGTTGTAAGATTGTATTAATCATAAGGTTAATACAGTATCTTGAAAGATAATGCTTGAAGATGCATACAATTTTTTACTACTATAATATGTTACTGGCTGGAACATTGAAGTTACAGATTTGCATAATACACATTTCTGGTTTATACCCACATACCATAAATATTATAATCTTATGTTTTTATGCTTCCCGGTTTTGCACTATTCACAAGTAATGATAATTAGATGTTTTATGGTTGCTGGGATTCCTGATCAAGTTATTATTTCTCTAATAGCCCAAGTTTCCTGTAAGCCAGAGGTCTCTGCTGCAAAGGCCCAGCATAGTGATACAATGGTGTGTTGAATAACCTTTACTGGTTTAACAACTGTCATTAATATTATAATATAGTAATAGTAAGCCAGTGAACACTGTTGCCATGGCCTGCCATAGGGTCAACTGCCACACAACTCAACCATCACATGGGATGGTTCCCCAGTCTTACTCCATCATGCAAGATGATTTTAATATGCTCTCACACACGATGGCTTTCCTGTCATTATTATTATAATCATGGGGAGTGCTAACCCATAGGGATTATACAGCACCTGTGGGGTGGGGGGAGGGCATGGAAAGCATTCAGACTCAATTCAGGGAACTGGAGCACAGATCCAATTCCCTAGATCAAGGGCCCCTCATCAGCATCAAGGAACCTTCCTGAGGAGCTTTCCTGTCATACTTGACCCCAGTTTTTTCCTGTTGTATGCCATCCCTTACACAATTATTTTCCTGTCATACCCATCAAAGAAGGTGCCTTGACAGTAAGGAGTTCTTTATTCAAGGAAACAGATCTATCCTCCCCTTCCCTGGTTATCTTCCATTCCCCATGTGCTGTATGACCCCTATGGGTTTAGCACTTCCCCTGATTATAATAATTTCCTGTCATACTCCATCATGCTAGATTTTTTTCCAAACCTTACCTGCAAGATAGTTATCCCTGCCATACTCCATGTAGGATTCATTTCGTATACCATCATGCAGAGCAGGTTTCATGTCATTCACCATCACATAGGATGGTTTTTCTGTCATACTTCATAATGCAGGATGATCTTTGCCTGAGGTGTATGTGAATGAGGCATACCTATAATAATGAAAAGGGCAACCTTAGCTGGAAGACTTCAGTATGCAATTATAATACGTGTATTGTCAAGCATTCCACTCTGGGTTATGTAGCTATTGTTTAAAGAGCTTACTGACCTTGTGAAGCTTAAAAAATACCAGTTTTCAATATTTCTGAGTTTCCTTTTCTCAGGTATATTCTGTGCAGTTCTGTGAGATTTTAAGAAACTGTAATTTGCATACCTCCTATGAGAGGGCCAGGATCTGAGACTTAACCCCAGCAACTATATATTTGTAAGCACAAGGATAACTGAAGGGTTTAAGTAAAATTTTGTAAATTGGCACCTACACAGTCCAATAACAATCCAAAGCTAACTCTAAGATATGTCAGCACTGAAGGTTTGAAGCTGACTGAATGAGGTATTTACAGATTATCAAGAGAACCAATATTTCAATTTACCCAATTCTAATAGTGGCTTCAGAGGTCAGATGAACCAGGCAGAGATATGATAATAGTATACAAAATAGAGCGGAACCTAAGTATTCGAACTTAATTTTTTCCAGAAGGCTGTTTGAGTACTGAACGAATTTTTCCCAACTCATTTTCTTTTTGTTGGTTGTTATCACTAATCTTCTTAGGCCCTATGATGGCTTATTTATACAATTAATATAAAAAAAACACCAAAAAATGCGAAGAAACGTGAAATAGTTTACAGCAAATTTCTGGCAGGTCGTGTTTGTTTGGTCGAGAATACCAAATTGCTCGAGAAGGGAGCTGTTCGAGTACCGAGGTTGCACTGTAATCAGGATTGCTATTATTATAATCAAGGGGGAAGCACTAAACCCGTAGGATTATACAGCACCTGTGGGGGGATGTGGAAGGTAATTCAGGTTTAATTCAGGGAACTGGAGCACATATCGAATTCCCCAGATCAAGAGCCCCTCACCAGCATCAAGGAACCTTCCTTGAGGGGTCAGGAATGATAGGGATGACAGGGACAGGCTGTTTGAGGTGAGAAACGGGTATTTTGTAAATAACAGATGAGCCACAATGATGTCAGGAAGTATTTCTAGTCTCAACAGTGGTTGGGAAGTGGAATGATCTGAATGAAGTGGTGGAAGCAGGCTTCATACATAGTTTTAAGAGCAGATACGATAGGGCCCAGACGACTAGGGAGGAGTGAATCTGGCAAGAAGATAGTGGAGAAGAGGAACCAGGAGAGACTGATCCCTGCAACCCAAAATCAATGCTAGCCTATTTATTTATTTATTTATTTATTTATTTATTTATTTATTTAAAAATTTGAGCACACATACAGAGGTACAACAAATACAGGTAAGAGCAGTATGCCAAAGCCACTTATACTATGCATAGCATTACGGGCTGGCTTAAAATTAACTTAAGATTAACTAAGCAATGATGAAATCAGTGATAAAACATTAATGTAAACAGGTTACTATAAAGCACAAGTGAGTATTACAAAGACAGGTCATATGGTTGTATGCATTGTTGTACATTCAGTAGAATGGAGTATTCTGTTAGGTAGTGTATTTAAAAAATAATAAAGTTAGATTGGGTTTTAGGTTTAACATTTATGTGATATAATTGTGAGAAACATTTAAGATATACAATTTATAAGGTTCAGTTATTCAGTATTTATTTGGTTTTGGGTAAGTGATCTTTGAGAAGAGACTTGAATTTATAAACAGGTAGTGTTTCTTTTATATTTACAGGTAATGAATTCCAGATTTTAGGGCCTTTTATGTGCATTGAGTTTTTACATAGTGTGAGATGGACACGAGGAACATCAAAGAGTGATCTGTGCCTTGTGTTATGGTCATGTGTTCTGTTGAGGTTGGCAAGGAGATGTTTGAGGGGAGGGTTAATATCAGAGTTAAGTGTTCTATGTATGTAATAGGTGCAGTAGTAAGTATGGATGTTTTGTATGGTGAGGAGGTTTAGTGTATTGAATATTGGTGGAGTGTGCTGCCTATAGTGAGAATTTGTTATCATTCTAACTGCAGCCTTTTGTTGGGTAATTAGTGGTCTGAGATGGTTACTTGTTGTTGAGCCCCATGCACAAATTCCATAGGTGAGATAGGGGTAAATAAGAGAGTGATATAGGGCCAGGAGGGCTGACTGTGGAGCATAGTACCGTATCTTCGATAGTATGCCTACAGTCTTGGAAATTTTCTTAGAAATTTGTTGTATATGTGTATGAAATTTGAGTCTATTATCAAGGTGGATTCCTAAGAATTTTCCCTCTGTTAGCTTTGTGATAGGTGATCCGTTTATCATTATGTTAAGAGGGACATCTGTAGCTCTGTTACCAAACTGAATGAAGTAGGTTTTGTCAATGTTTAGTGTAAGTTTGTTAGTCCTCATCCAGGTAGATATTTTCTGTAATTCGGTATTTACAGTATTGGCTAGCGTGACTGGGCTCGGGTGGGAGAAGACGTATGTAGTGTCATCTGCAAATAGTGTGGGTTTGAGTAATTGCGAAGCATTTGGTAGGTCATTTATGTATAGGAGAAAGAGAAGAGGGCCAAGGACACTTCCCTGTGGGACACCAACTGTAATTGGTTGTGCAGAGGAGTTTGCCCCATTTGCATACACATATTGGCTTCTGTTGCTGAGGTATGACTTGAGGTAGTTGAGGGAGTGCCTTCTTATACCATAGTGTGA